>NC_069500.1:1399378083-1399443083 GCF_027579735.1 Bombina bombina
CATTCTGTATGAATATTCTTCAGGGAGGAGAAAGAACAAAAGGAAGATAGAGGGGGGGAAAGAAAAAAAGAGACAAGAACAAAAAAAAGTGGTATCATTGAGTAGTGGATAAATTAAGGCTGTTAAACCTAAAACTTAGTCAAATTGTGTTTTTGTCCCCAGATAAAGATAACATTAAAGGGATAGTAAACACCAAAAATGTTATTGTTTAAAAAGATAGATCATCCCTTTATTACCCATTCCCCAGTTTTGCATAAGCAACACTGATATATTAATACACTTTTTACCTCTGTGATTATCTTGTATCTAAGCCTCTGCAGACTGCCCCCTTATTTCAGTTCTTTTGACAGACTTGCATTTCAGACAATTAGTACTGACTCTTAAATAACTCCACGTGTGTGAGCACAGAGTTATCTATATAAAACACATGAACTAACGCCCTCTAGCTGTGAAAAACTGTCAAATGCATCCAGATGAGAGGTGGCCTTCAAGGGCTTAGAAATTAGCATATGAGCCTACCTAGGTTTAGCTTTCAACTAAGAATACTAAGGCCTAGATTTAGAGTTGGGCGGTAGCCGTGAAAACCAGCGTTAGAGGCTCCTAACGCTGGTTTTGGGCTACCGCCGGTATTTAGAGTCAGTCAGGAAAGGGTCTAACGCTCACTTTCCAGCCGCAACTTTTCCATACCGCAGATCCCCTTACGTCAATTGCGTATCCTATCTTTTCAATGGGATCTTTCTAACGCCGGTATTTAGAGTCGTGGCTGAAGTGAGCATTAGAAATCTAACGACAAAACTCCAGCCGCAGAAAAAAGTCAGTAGTTAAGAGCTTTCTGGGCTAACGCCAGTTTATAAAGCTCTTAACTACTGTGCTCTAAAGTACACTAACACCCATAAACTACCTATGTACCCCTAAACCGAGATCCCCCCACATCGCCGCCACTATATTTAAATTTTTTTAACCCCTAATCTTCCGCTCCGTACACTGCCGCCAACTACGTTATCCCTATGTACCCCTAATCTGCTGCCACTAATACCGCCGACCCCTATATTATATTTATTAACCCCTAATCTGCCGCCCCCGCTATCGCTGACCCCTGCATATTATTATTAACCCCTAATCTGCCGCTCCGTACACCACCGCCACCTACATTATAGCTATGTACCCCTAATCTGCTGCCCCTAACACCGCCGACCCCTATATTATATTTATTAACCCCTAATCTGCCCCCCTCAACGTCGCCTCCACCTGCCTACACTTATTAA
Source organism: Bombina bombina (assembly GCF_027579735.1). Lineage (NCBI taxonomy): Eukaryota > Metazoa > Chordata > Amphibia > Anura > Bombinatoridae > Bombina > Bombina bombina. The sequence goes on from NC_069500.1 coordinate 1,399,379,349, forward strand.
CCCCTAATCTGCCGAGCGGACCGAACAGCTACTATAATAAAGTTATTAACCCCTAATCCGCCTCACTCCCGCCTCAATAACCCTATAATAAATAGTATTAACCCCTAATCTGCCCTCCCTAACATCGCCAACACCTAACTTCAATTATTAACCCCTAATCTGCCGACCGAATCTCGCCGCTACTGTAATAAATGGATTAACCCCTAAAGCTAAGTCTAACCCTAACACTAACAACCCCTAAGTTAAATATAATTTAAATCTAACAAAATAAATTAAATAAATTATTCCTATTTAAAGCTAAATACTTACCTGTAAAATAAACCCTAATATAGCTACAATATAAATTATAATTATATTATAGCTATTTTAGGATTTATATTTATTTTACAGGTAACTTTGTATTTATTTTAACCAGGTACAATAGCTATTAAATAGTTAAAAACTATTTAATAGCTAAAATAGTTAAAATAATTACAAAATTACCTGTAAAATAAATCCTAACCTAAGCTACACTATCAATAAATTAATTAAATAAAATACCTACAATTACCTACAATTAAACCTAACACTACACTATCAATAAATTAATTAAATACAATATCTACAAATAAATACAATGAAATAAACTAACTAAAGTACAAAAAATAAAAAAGAACTAAGTTACAAAAAATATTTTTTTTTTTACAAACATCAGAAAAATATTACAACAATTTTAAACTAATTACACCTACTCTAAGCTCCCTAATAAAATAACAAAGCCCCCCAAAATAAAAAAATGCCCTACCCTATTCTAAATTAAAAAAGTTCAAAGCTCTTTTACCTTACCAGCCCTTAAAAGGAACTTTTGTGGGGCATGCCCCAAAGAATTCAGCTCTTTTGCCTGTAAAAAAATACCCCCCCCCCAACATTACAACCCACCACCCACATACCCCTAATCTAACCCAAACCCCCCTTAAATAAACCTAACACTAAGCCCCTGAAGATCTTTCTACCTTATCTTCACCTCGCCGGGTATCACCGATCGGTCCTGGCTCCGAAATCTTCATCCAACCCAAGCGGGGGCTGGCGATCCATAATCCTGCGGCTGAAGAGGTCCAGAAGAGGCTCCAAAGTCTTCATCCTATCCAGGAAGAAGTCGCGATCCAGACCGGCAACCATCTTGATCCAAGCGGCATCTTCTATCTTCATCCGATGAGGAACGGCTCCATCGTGAAGACCTCCAGAGCGGATCAATCTTCTTCCTCCGACGTCCAACTGAAGAATGACGGTTCCTTTAAGGGACGTCATCCAAGATGGCGTCCCTCGAATTCCGATTGGCTGATAGGATTCTATCAGCCAATCGGAATTAAGGTAGGAAAATTCTGATTGGCTGATGGAATCAGCCAATCAGAATCAAGTTCAATCCAATTGGCTGATCCGATCAGCCAATCAGATTGAGCTTGCATTCTATTGGCTGATCGGAACAGCCACTAGAATGCGAGCTCAATCTGATTGGCTGACCGGATCAGCCAATCGGATTGAACTTGATTCTGATTGGCTGATTCCATCAGCCAATCAGAATTTTCCTACCTTAATTCCGATTGGCTGATAGAATCCTATCAGCCAATCGGAATTCGAGGGACGCCATCTTGGATGACGTCCCTTAAAGGAACCGTCATTCTTCAGTTGGACGTCGGAGGAAGAAGATTGATCCGCAATGTAGGTCTTCACGATGGAGCAGTTCCTCATCGGATGAAGATAGAAGATGCCGCTTGGATCAAGATGGTTGCCGGTCTGGATCGCCTCTTCTTCCCGGATAGGATGAAGACTTTGGAGCCTCTTCTGGACCTCTTCAGCCGCAGGATTATGCATCGCCAGCCCCTGCTTGGGTTGGATGAAGATTTTGGAGCCAGGACCGATCGGTGATACCCGGTGAGGTGAAGATAAGGTAGGAAGATCTTCAGGGGCTTAGTGTTAGGTTTATTTAAGGGGGGGTTGGGTTAGATTAGGGGTATGTGGGTGGTGGGTTGTAATGTTGGGGGGGGGTATTGTATGTTTTTTTTTTACAGGCAAAAGAGCTGAATTCTTTGGGGCATGCCCCACAAAAGGTCCTTTTAAGGGCTGGTAAGGTAAAAGCGCTTTGAACTTTAGTAATTTAGAATAGGGTAGGGCATTTTTTTATTTTGGGGGGCTTTGTTATTTTATTAGGGGGCTTAGAGTAGGTGTAATTAGTTTAAAATTGTAATATTTTTCTGATGTTTGTAAATATTTTTTTATTTTTTGTAACTTAGTTCTTTTTTATTTTTTGTACTTTAGTTAGTTTATTTAATTGTATTTATTTGTAGATATTGTATTTAATTAATTTATTGATAGTGTAGTGTTAGGTTTAATTGTAGGTAATTGTAGGTATTTTATTTAATTAATTTATTGATAGTGTAGTGTTAGGTTTAATTGCAACTTAGGTTAGGATTTATTTTACAGGTAATTTTGTAATTATTTTAACTATTTTAGCTATTAAATAGTTCTTAACTATTTAATAGCTATTGTACCTGGTTAAAATAAATACAAAGTTACCTGTAAAATAAATATAAATCCTAAAATAGCTATAATATAATTATAATTTATATTGTAGCTATATTAGGGTTTATTTTACAGGTAAGTATTTAGCTTTAAATAGGAATAATTTATTTAATAAGAGTTAATTTATTTTGTTAGATTTAAATTATATTTAACTTAGGGGGGTGTTAGTGTTAGGGTTAGACTTAGCTTTAGGGGTTAATCCATTTATTACAGTAGCGGCGAGATTCGTCGGCAGATTAGGGGTTAATAATTGAAGTTAGGTGTCGGTGATGTTAGGGAGGGCAGATTAGGGGTTAATACTATTTATTATAGGGTTATTGAGGCGGGAGTGAGGCGGATTAGGGGTTAATAACTTTATTATAGTAGCGGTGTGGTCCGCTCGGCAGATTAGGGGTTAATAAGTGTAGGCAGGTGGAGGCGACGTTGAGGGGGGCAGATTAGGGGTTAATAAATATAATATAGGGGTCGGCGGTGTTAGGGGCAGCAGATTAGGGGTACATAGCTATAATGTAGGTGGCAGTGGTGTACGGAGCGGCAGATTAGGGGTTAATAATAATATGCAGGGGTCAGCGATAGCGGGGGCAGCAGAATAGGGGTTAATAAGTGTAAGGTTAGGGGTGTTTAGACTCGGGGTACATGTTAGAGTGTTAGGTGCAGACGTAGGAAGTGTTTCCCCATAGAAAACAATGGGGCTGCGTTAGGAGCTGAACGCGGCTTTTTTGCAGGTGTTAGGTTTTTTTTCAGCTCAAATGGCCCCATTGTTTTCTATGGGGGAATCGTGCACGAGCGCGTTTTTGAAGCTGGCCGCGTCCGTAAGCACCGCTGGTATCTAGAGTTGCAGTGGCGTTAAATTATGCTCTACGCTCCCTTTTTGGAGCCTAACGCACTAAAAACCCAGCCATTCTGTGAACTCTAAATACCAGCGGTATTTAAAAGGTGCGTGGGAAAAAAAGCATGCGTAGCTAACGCACCCCTTTGGCCGCAGAACTCTAAATCTAGGCGTAAGAGAACAAAGCAGATTTGATGATAAAAGTAAATTAGAAAGTTGTTTAAAATGACATGCCCTATCTGAATCATGAACATTTAATTTGGACTTTACTATTCCTTAAGGGACAGTTACCCGGAAGTGAAATCGGATTTATTGCGGGTGTTTGCACACTTTGGGTTTTACACTCATATTAAGTTGAAAGTAAATGTGATCGCTTGAGCGCAATTGAAGTTAAAGCGCTCAGGTTAGCGTGACCTCAGAGATTACATTAAAAAAACATTACAAAGTGCAGTTACCCTCATAGTAACACCATCTAATAAAAATTATTAAAAAAATATTGCACAAAATTTTTTATAGGGGTTCAAAGATAAAAGGTCTCCGATGTTAGGGAAAAAAAGGCAGGTAAAGGGCTTTAACATAGAGATACATGTCTAAAGATGTATATGTGTGTGTATGTATATATATATATATATATATATATATATACAGCTATATAGGTTTACATATGTATTTATGTATTTATATGTGTATATATGTATTACAGACATATGTACATATAAACACATAATACATATGTAAACCTATATAGCTGTATATATATATATATATATATATATATATGTGTGTGTGCGCATTGGAGCCCTTTACAGTCAAGTAGATTAACACATGAACATTTTTAATAAATTATTATACTGTCTATTGACTGTAAATATTTAACTTTCCAATGTTCTGCACATAGCAGAATATGTTCTATGTATTTATAAATAAATAGATATTCCTATATATATATCTGTAAATATCTATACCTATATATAATCATCTATACATATATATATATATATTTGTGCAAAATACCATCATATATATATATATATATATATATATATATATATATATATATATATATATACTGTATATAGAAATATGTATTTATGAATAAATAGAACATATTTTCATGTTGAGTTAGCGCACTTGAGAACATGCGATCGGGTTTGCATGCAAGTGGGGTTTTCTTTACTAATTGTTTTGCTCTATTTACTTCTATGGGGAATAGGTTATCGCGTATGCAATATTTTAGGTTTTGTCTTCTTGCGCTTGTCGAGTTAGCATGAGAGCAAAAACAGTTTATTTTCAACTTGTAATACGAGCGCAAACTGACACACGCAAAAAGCTTACTTCTAGCGGAGTTAAAGCTTGAGCGGAAGCATTAATAATAATTAAGTAATCTTGTTTACCTACATAACTAAAATAAAGCTTTCCAAGTGAAACCATTTAATCAACTTCACATATCCATTGTTCAAGAGTGGGAACTTGTAATCTTTCCACCACCTAGGGATTAGTCTTTTTGCATTGCAAGAGTTGCACATCTAACCTTATGGTAGACCTTTAAGAGCATCACTGTGCGGTTTAAGAAGAAAGTAACCCCTTGTCTATACATTTAGAAATATTGTTCCAATATGGTTGAATAGCTGCGCAGTAGCTGCACACTTTAATATATTTTATATAGTTATAAGAACACATAATACAAGGGTTTTAAATATAACTTATTTTTACTCCAAAAATATTTTTATAGCTGCAAAAGAATTACAATCTGAAACATTTAAATATATAAAAAAGATGGATACAAATGTTATCCAAAGAAACAGGCTGAAACCCATTAGCCAATCGTACAGCATAAAAAGCAATATTCATGTCTATCAGCCAATCAGGATGTAAAGATTACTGTACCGAAAAGAAGTATTTATTTTGCCTGCTGATTGACTTCCTGGTGTTCCGTACTTACTGCTTCTGTTTAAAGGGACAGTAAAGTCAAAATTAAACTGACATGGATTAGATAGAGAACATTTTAGACTTTCCAATTTACTTGAATTATCAATGTTGCTTAGTTCTCTTGGCATCCTTTGTTATAGAGTAATCCTAGGTGAGCTCAGGAGCGTGCACATGTCTTTATCGATCTGGCATTAGTGTTTGCAACATTGTTTATAGCAATGTTATACATAGTTGCAAACACTGCTGCCATAGACAGCTATAGACAAGTATACGCTCCTAAGCTCCTATCATCCTACCTAGGTTTACTCTAAACAAAGGATATCAAGAGAACAAAACCAAATTGATAATAAAATTAACAAGGAAAGTTGTTTAAAATCATAATTCTATCTGAATCATTAAAGTATAATTTTGAGTTTACTGCCTGTTTAGCTGACACTCGTACCCCACCACCTTGTGACTGTGCACCCAGCTTCCAGGATCATCACAGATACTTTTATTTCTTAATTTTTCCCACATTCTACAGCCTTCCCATTTCTGATAGAGTTATCAACCCCAATATAAATAGATAAAAAAAACCTCATTGAGTTCAAAACCTTTGTCTCTAATTCTCATTCATTGAGGATATGAACAAAACATGTAATACAAATACTAGTTAAACTTATAAGTCCAACAAAAAAAAATCATCTAAATTCTAAAGATTAAAATCAAGTAAAACAATGGACCTTAATTAAGATAGTGCAAACCTTTTTTCAGTGGTCGATAAGAGAAAATACAATCTGAAATTAAATTCCAACTCCATCTTTTATAGGGAAACCGCTTAAAATTCAGGGATGCACCAACCTAAAAACATAATTTATGCTTACCTGATAAATTCCTTTCTCCTGTAGTGTAGTCAGTCCACGAGTCATCCATTACTTATGGGATTATATCTCCTCCCTAACAGGAAGTGCAAGAGGATCACCCAAGCAGAGCTGCTATATAGCTCCTCCCCTCTACGTCATACCCAGTCATTCGACCGAAACCAAACGAGAAAGGAGAAACTATAGGGTGCAGTGGTGACTGGAGTTTAAGTTAAAAAAAATTTAGACCTGCCGTAAACAACAGGGCGGGCCGTGGACTGACTACACTACAGGAGAAAGGAATTTATCAGGTAAGCATAAATTATGTTTTCTCCTGTTAAGTGTAGTCAGTCCACGGGTCATCCATTACTTATGGGATACCAATACCAAAGCTAAAAGTACACGGATGACGGGAGGGAAAGGCAGGATCTTTACACGGAAGGAACCACTGCCTGTAGAACCTTTCTCCCAAAAACAGCCTCCTTAGAAGCAAAAGTGTCAAATTTGTAAAATTTTGAAAAAGTATGAAGTGAAGACCAAGTTGCAGCCTTGCAAATCTGTTCAACAGAGGCCTCATTCTTAAAGGCCCAAGTGGAAGCCACAGCTCTAGTAGAATGAGCTGTAATCCTTTCAGGAGGCTGCTGTCCAGCAGTCTCATAGGCTAAACGTATTATGCTACGAAGCCAAAAAGAGAGAGAGGTAGCCGAAGCTTTTTGACCTCTCCTCTGTCCAGAATAAACGACAAACAGGGAAGAAGCTTGACGAAAATCCTTAGTTGCCTGCAAATAAAATTTCAGGGCACGGACGACGTCCAGATTGTGCAGAAGTTGTTCCTTCTTTGAAGAAGGGTTAGGGCACAATGATGGAACAACAATCTCTTGATTGATATTCCTGTTAGTGACTACCTTAGGTAAGAACCCAGGTTTAGTACGCAGAACTACCTTGTCTGAATGAAAAATCAGATAAGCAGAATCACAATGTAAGGCCGATAACTCAGAGAACCCGAGGAAATAGCCATTAAAAACAGAACTTTCCAAGATAACATCTTGATATCAATGGAATGAAGGGGTTCAAACGGAACACCTTGCAGAACGTTAAGAACTAAGTTTAAGCTCCACGGCGGAGCAACAGTCTTAAACACAGGCTTAATCCTAGCCAAAGCCTGACAAAAAGCCTGAACGTCTGGAACTTCTGACAGACGTTTGTGTAAAAGGATAGACAGAGCTGAGATCTGTCCCTTTAACGAACTAGCAGATAAACCCTTTTCTAAACCTTCTTGTAGAAAAGACAATATCCTAGGAATCCTAACCTTACTCCATGAGTAACTCTTGGATTCGCACCAATATAAGTATTTACGCCATATTTTATGGTAAATTTTCCTGGTAACAGGTTTCCTAGCCTGTATTAAGGTATCAATCACTGACTCCGAGAATCCCCGCTTTGATAGAATCAAGCGTTCAATCTCCATGCAGTCAGCCTCAGAGAAATTAGATTTGGATGTTTGAAAGGACCCTGAATCAGAAGGTCCTGTCTCAGAGGCAGAGACCAAGGTGGACAGGACGACATTTCCACTAGATCTGCATACCAGGTCCTGCGTGGCCACGCAGGCGCTATTAGAATCATCGATGCTCTCTCCTGTTTGATCCTGGCAATCAATCGAGGAAGTATTGGGAAGGGTGGAAACACATAAGCCATGTTGAAAACCCAAGGTGCTGTCAGAGCATCTATCAGTACCGCTCCCGGGTCCCTGGACCTGGATCCGTAACAAGGAAGCTTGGCGTTCTGGCGAGACGCCATGAGATCCAGATCTGGTTTGCCCCAATGCTGAAGCAGTTGGGCAAACACCTCCGGATGAAGTTCCCACTCCCCCGGATGAAAAGTCTGGCGAATTAGGAAATCCGCCTCCCAGTTCTCCACGCCTGGGATGTGGATCGCTGACAGGTGGCAAGAGTGAGACTCTGCCCAGCGAATTATCTTTGAGACTTCCATCATCGCTAGGGAACTCCTTGTCCCTCCCTGATGGTTGATGTAAGCCACAGTCGTGATGTTGTCCGACTGAAACCTGATGAACCTCAGAGTTGCTAACTGAGGCCAAGCCAGAAGGGCATTGAAAACTGCTCTTAATTCCAGAATGTTTATTGGAAGGAGTCTCTCCTCCTGAGTCCATGATCCTTGAGCCTTCAGGGAATTCCAGACAGCGCCCCAACCTAGCAGGCTGGCGTCTGTTGTTACAATCGTCCAATCTGGCCTGCTGAAGGGCATCCCCCTGGACAGATGTGGCCGAGAAAGCCACCATAGAAGAGAATCTCTGATCTCTTGATCCAGATTTAGCATAGGGGACAAATCTGAGTAATCCCCATTCCACTGACTTAGCATGCACAATTGCAGCGGTCTGAGATGCAGGCGTGCAAAAGGTACTATGTCCATTGCCGCTACCATTAAGCAGATTACCTCCATGCATTGAGCCACTGACGGGTGTTGAATGGAATGAAGGACACGGTAAGCATTTAGAAGTTTTGATAACCTGTCCTCTGTCAGGTAAATTTTCATTTCTACAGAATCTATAAGAGTCCCCAAGAAGGGAACTCTTGTGAGTGGCAATAGAGAACTCTTTTCTACGTTCACCTTCCACCCATGCGACCTTAGAAATGCCAGAACTAACTCTGTATGAGACTTGGCAGTTTGGAAACTTGACGCTTGTATCAGAATGTCGTCTAGGTACGGAGCTACCGCTATTCCTCGCGGTCTTAGTACCGCCAGAAGAGAGCCCAGAACCTTTGTAAAGATTCTTGGAGCTGTAGCTAACCCGAAGGGAAGAGCTACAAACTGGTAATGCCTGTTTAGGAAGGCAAACCTTAGATACCGGTAATGATCCTTGTGAATCGGTATGTGAAGGTAGGCATCCTTTAAATCCACTGTGGTCATGTACTGACCCTTTTGGATCATAGGTAAGATGGTCCGAATAGTTTCCATTTTGAACGATGGAACTCTTAGGAATTTGTTTAGGATCTTTAAGTCCAAGATTGGTCTGAAGGTTCCCTCTTTTTTGGTAACCACAAACAGATTTGAGTAAAATCCTTGTCCGTGTTCCGACCGCGGAACTGGGTGGATCACTCCCATTAGTAAAAGGTCTTGTACACAGCGTAGAAACGCCTCTTTCTTTATCTGGTTTGCTGACAACCTTGAAAGATGAAATCTCCCTTTTGGAGGAGAAGCTTTGAAGTCCAGAAGATATCCCTGAGATATGATCTCTAACGCCCAGGGATCCTGGACATCTCTTGCCCAAGCCTGGGCGAAGAGAGAAAGTCTGCCCCCCACTAGATCCGTTTCCGGATCGGGGGCCCTCACTTCATGCTGTCTTAGGGGCAGCAGCAGGTTTTCTGGCCTGCTTGCCCTTGTTCCAGGACTGGTTAGGTTTCCAGCCCTGTCCGTAGCGAGCAACAGTTCCTTCCTGTCTTGGAGCGGAGGAAGTTGATGCTGCTCCTGCCTTGAAGTTACGAAAGGCACGAAAATTAGACTGTTTAGCCCTTGGTTTGGCCCTGTCTTGAGGTAGGGCATGGCTCTTACCTCCAGTAATGTCAGCGATAATTTCTTTCAAACCGGGCCCGAATAATGTCTGCCCTTTGAAAGGGATGTTAAGCAATTTAGATTTAGAAGTCACATCGGCTGACCAGGATTTAAGCCACAGCGCTCTACGTGCTTGAATGGCGAATCCGGAGTTCTTAGCCGTAAGTTTAGTTAAGTGTACTACGGCATCAGAAATAAATGAATTAGCTAGCTGAAGGACTTTAAGCTTGTCTATAATCTCATCCAATGGAGCTGAGCTAAGGGTCTCTTCCAGAGACTCAAACCAGAATGCCGCCGCAGCCGTGACAGGCGCAATGCATGCAAGGGGTTGTAATATAAAACCTTGCTGAACAAACATTTTCTTAAGGTAACCCTCTAACTTTTTATCCATTGAATCTGAAAAAGCACAGCTATCCTCTACCGGGATAGTGGTGCGCTTAGCCAGAGTAGAAACTGCTCCCTCCACCTTAGGAACCGTCTGCCATAAGTCCCGTGTCGTGGCGTCTATTGGAAACATTTTTCTAAATATAGGAGGGGGTGAAAAAGGCACACCGGGTCTATCCCACTCCTTGTTAACAATTTCTGTAAGCCTTTTAGGTATAGGAAAAACGTCAGTACACGCCAGTACCGCAAAATATTTATCCAGCCTACATATTTTCTCTGGAATTGCAACCGTGTTACAATCATTCAGAGCCGCTAATACCTCCCCTAGTAATACACGGAGGTTCTCAAGCTTAAATTTAAAATTTGAAATGTCTGAGTCCAGTTTACTTGGATCAGATCCGTCACCCACAGAATGAAGCTCTCCGTCCTCATGTTCTGCAAATTGTGACGCAGTATCAGACATGGCTCTATTATTATCAGCACACTCTGTTCTTACCCCAGAGTGATCGCGTTTACCCCTAAATTCTGGCAATTTAGATAGTACTTCAGTCATAACATTAGCCATGTCTTGCAAAGTGATTTGTATGGGCCGCCCTGATGTACTTGGCGCCACAATATCACGCACCTCCTGAGCGGGAGGCGAAGGTACTGACACGTGAGGAGAGTTAGTCGGCATAACTTCCCCCTCGTTGTCTGGTGAAATTTTCTTTACATGTACAGATTGGCTTTTATTTAAAGTAGCATCAATGCAATTAGTACACAAATTTCTATTGGGCTCCACATTGGCCTTTAAACATATTGAACAAAGAGATTCATCTGTGTCAGACATGTTTAAACAGACTAGCAATGAGACTAGCAAGCTTGGAAAATACTTTTCAAATAAATTTACAAGCAATATAAAAAACGTTACTGTGCCTTTAAGAAGCACAAAAAACTGTCACAGTTGAAATAACAATGAACCAAATTAGTTATAGCAACCAAATTTTCACAGTAAATGCATTAAGTTAGCAAAGGATTGCACCCACCAGCAAATGGATGATTAACCCCTTAGTACCCAAAAACGGATAACAATTAATATTAACGTTTTTATCACAGTCAAAACACACTCTCACAGGTCTGCTGTGAGTGATTACCTCCCTCAAAACTAGTTTTGGAGACCCCTGGGCTCTGTAGAGACGTCCTGGATCATGGAGGAAGAAATAGGAAGACTGTGACTGAATTTTTACTGCGCAATAAAGCGCTAAAATAGGCCCCTCCCACTCATATTACAACAGTGGGGTAGCTCAGTAAACTCATTTTATTCAGAAACAAACGACAGCCATGTGGTAAAAATCATGCCCATAAAGTTTTATCACCAAGTACCTCAGAAAAAAACGATTAACATGCCAGTAAACGTTTTAAAAATAAAATTATGAAATGTTATTAATAAGCCTGCTGCTAGTCGCTTTCACTGCAGTGGAGGCTCAAATATTACTTAAATATATACAGTATTTTCTTAGTGAAGTTCCATTCCCCAGAAATACCTCAGTGTAAACATACATACATATCAGCCTGATACCAGTCGCTACTACTGCATTTAAGGCTGCACTTACATTACATCGGTATTAGCAGTATTTTCTCAGTCAATTCCATTCCTTAGAAAATAATATACTGCAACATACCTCCTTGCAGGTGAACCCTGCCTGCTATCCCCTGTTCTGAAGTTACCTCACTCCTCAGAATGGCCGAGAACAGCAAGTGGATCTTAGTTACGACCGCTAAGATCATACACAAACTCAGGTAGATTCTTCTTCTAATGCTGCCTGAGAAGAAACAACACACTCCGGTGCTGTTTAAAATAACAAACTTTTGATTGAAGAAATAAAAACTAAGTTTAACAACCACAGTCCTCTCACACGTCCTATCTATTAGTTAGGTGCAAGAGAATGACTGGGTATGACGTAGAGGGGAGGAGCTATATAGCAGCTCTGCTTGGGTGATCCTCTTGCACTTCCTGTTAGGGAGGAGATATAATCCCATAAGTAATGGATGACCCGTGGACTGACTACACTTAACAGGAGAAAGCAAAAATTTCCATCTGCAATCTCTACTTGTAATGCAGCACATGGAGAGATTTAGCATTACAGAAGAGCTCTTTTGTGCAATCCCAGCCCCTGTTTTTGCATAACCAATTGAGCAAGAGCAGGGCCTGTCACTCATCCCAAACTTGCTTCTTCAGGACAATTTATTTAGGATAAGAAGCAGGTACTGTGGCTGCAGACTCACTCATGCCAGCCTACACTGCAAACCCTCAGAAACTGAAATTCCAGCTTAATAAATTTACCACTAACCTATACCTTCCATCAAGAAAATACATGCCATAAAAAAGAGAAATTGTACATTTTAACACTAGATATTATTTCTACCAAAAACTAGCTCATATAACAGTATAGTCTCCTCACCCAGTCAGGCTACATTTCCATCCCCACAGCATTACCGTGCACTCTGTTTTAATCAAAGGTTCAAATTTTATCAAAGGTTTAAAATACTCCAAATGTTAAATGACCCCTCCATTGATACCAAAGAACATTCATGGTGGTTGACTCACAAGGAAGTGGAGAATGGCAGAGCTATTTGAGGCTCCTCCTACTTTTGGATGCCAGTTGATCTGATTGGAGTGCAACCTACAACAGAGGTTAACTTTGAAACATAGAGAGAATAATGTTCTTACCCTGTGTGCCTTGATAATAAACATCTCCCCGATATGACAGGACAGTAGCAAGTATCTGAATCATGGTTCATTCCAAGATTATGTCCCATCTCATGAGCTACATACTTGGCTAGTTCTCTGGGGCTCAGTCCTGTGTCCTACAAGGAAATGCTACATGAATATCAAGCTCACACAACTTGGTAAGAGTCACAATCCCTTTATGTTTTAAATTGTTTACAGATAACTCATTTGCCTTGATTTTGTTATTTGTAACAGCTGATTTTGCTGTTTAAAACCACCACCTATACCAAAAATATAAATACTTCTATTCTCTATAGGACAGTTATGTAAACAAGAGAAAGCAGCTGTAATCATCCTCCAAGTGGGGGTTGGAGTGACACGTATTTTTTTGGCAAGTACTTATGTTTTAAAACTAGAAGGTTAAAGGGACAGTAAACAAACACCTTCTAGTTACAATGTATTTCCTCAATATAGTAATACATTTAAATACTGGGTGAGTTTTAAAATGTTTTAAATGCTTTATCATCTTGTTTGCTGTAAGTGTTTTTCCAAACTCCCCCACAAATTGGAGAAGCCAATCAGGGCTTGTTACTGGTGCAAGCATAGCAAGATCTAAATTGTTTTGTAGTTGTTATCTTATAATTTCTGCTGATTCTAATTAGGCACAGATATGTGGCATGGTTAGGTGGGTAGTGTGCACTACCAGTTCTCAGTATTGGATAACTCTTCATTTTCGGACATTACAGGAAATTACAGGAAAAGGTGGCAACATCAAATATATTGCAACTTTTTTTTTACTAGATGTAGTTAAATACTAAATAAATGTTACAAGTATAGTATTGAAGTTATTCATCACCTCCCTCGAGTCATGAGTGCTGCCATGTTGAAATCTGCCAATGCAGCCCAGTGCTGATGTGTTTGCTCATGTGCAGCAATTCTCCTTCAGATACCTGCAGTGTAACCTAAGTTCTATACTGGCGGCACCCATGTTTAGAGGAAGCTGCATAAAGTGCTTAGTGTCCCTTTAATCATTTTATCTTACAATCTCAAAGTGTTTACTGTCCCTATAAATGATTCAAAATAAATTAAAGACTTCTGCAGGGAATGCAAAAGAATTAGGCCAAATCTGGCAATAGTGGATGCAAGGGGAATACTCTTAAAAATACTATAAACTGGTGCAGGTTTTTCTTGTAATGACTGAGTCTACATAAATAGACCATACAAATAGTAAATAAAAACACTGTGAATACAACTGTTCATGTAATTGAAAACGAAGCATTGATGAAACCATGCAATATAACCATCTATAAGACATCATCTCTGTCTGGACTTATTTGGGTAAAATGTGCTGCAGAGGGTAACAAATGATCATTATATCAGCAAAGACATTCTGAAGAGACCTGAGAGCAGCACCATTGCCATCCAAAAGATGCTGAACTAACACGGGGGGGGGGGGGGGGAGGGGGTAATAACTCTACAGAGTTACTGGTTCTGTTAGTGAAAGTGTCTGGCTTTCATGAGGATCTTGGTTGAGATTCTGGAAGTTTTAGACAGGGCTGCTAAGGATGAAGCAAAAGGTCATGAATAGCTTTATGTACTTTATTAAGATAACTTAAAGTGAAAGTAAAGTTAAGTGGTCTGCTATACCCAGTTACATGGTTTAGTTAAAAATAATAGGAGTTTAATTAGATGGTCTTGCTGGCACCCAAGGGGTTAATAACACTAGAGTGCACATGTGACTTGTTAGCCACATGGCAGCTCTCAATATTTCAGTTGTGTTAAGTCTATCCACAATTTCACTGCAACCTAAATGAAGACACAAATCTGGAATGCGCGGTATCTAGCAGAACGCTAGAGACAGACTTACCAGCTACACCATGTTATGCTAAAACAGGGTTGTTCCTTATTAAAATATTATTATAATATTATACAACATCAACAGAAGTAAAAAAAACAAATTACCTTTATGATTCCTCCACTCTGAGATGGGCTGCACATTTTAGCCACAAAGGCCTCTCCTAGCGCATGGTTCCTGAAACGCATACCACTGTGTCAAAGAAAAAGGGAATTAATATAATAATCATTAGGCCTCAATGTCACTTATTTGTGAGTTATTTGTTTAAAGAACCATTAAATACAATACAACTGCATAATCAACATGTACACAATAAAAAGACAATGTAATAGCACTTATCCTAAATTTTAAATGAGCAGTAGATTTATTTTTTTCTGACAAATTTAACCCCATCAGCCAAAAATACATATATATATATATATATATATATATATATATATATATATATATATATATATATATATATATATATATATATACGTCGTGCAGTGCTTGGCTTATCGTACCGCACAATGTCGATCGATGCTCCGGTTCCATATGAAGGCAGATGTCAGATCATTACAGACGGTGACGCTGTAACGATCATCTGCTGGTGCCGGCGGTAGGTGTGGGAGGGAATCTAGAAGGCGAGTGGGCGGTCCAGCAGCGAAGAGGGGAGTGAGTGAGAAAGTCCCGGTAGTGAGTAAGAAAGTTTCGGTAGTTAAGGGGTTAAAATCTGCTTCAATTTGCTGGCCCTTGTAGCATGTGACAGCCATAAGCCAATCGGAGACTCATATACATATTCACTGTGAACTCTTGCACATGCTCTGTAGTGTCTGGTGTCTCAGAAACTGTGCATATAAAAAGACTGAGCACAATTTGATAAAGAAAGTAAATTGAAAAGTCCCATAAACCTGCATGCTCTATCTGAATCATGAAAGTTTAATTTTGACTTTATTGTAGCTTTAAGAATACTGTGTTTGCCTATTGTTGTTAACTTAGATTAAGATCAGGTCAAATTTTATGACCAATTTATACCCCAACATTTCCAAAGGGTTAATTATATACTGTTTCTTGGAACTATATAGTTTTAACAACCCACAAGTACCTAGCAAAAAAATAGAAATTGCATTTTCTAGCAGTTATATGACATCGAAAGGGTCATGTGACCCATCAGTTGATGAGTAGCGGCTCTGATGCTTAGAATGTGAGGTCGCAGTTGTGTGCTGGCTTATTCTTGATAGATAGGATGGGGAACTATCATTAATAATTTTCTTTCCCTGAACTTAGTGTCTAGTTGATTATTCATTATTTTTTATCAGTGCTATGAAATCTACAAGGTCATGTTACTTCTCATTTGAAAATGGAAACTCTTATTTTTCTAATATTGTGTCTCATGGGTGTAGTAAATGGGTGGAATTAAAGAGACATTCTGATAAGGTTTCAGATACTGATCCTAATTAAGAGGTTGGTCACACTCAATTGTTTGATAATTATCTGCATCTTAACAAACTTAGGACTTGATAAACCCCAGACTTATTACTGAGTACCCTAACATTTTAAATGTAACAATGGTTTTGCATATGTGTAAAATGCACTGAAATTACCAGGCACCATATTGGATGATGTTAGGAACAAAAGTCCCCAGATATAATCACTACCTGTGTATTTACTTAAAGGACCAGTCAACAGTAGCAAAAAGCTAACCCAAAATAAGAGTACCAGTGCATAGTAAAGTTAAAATACAACGTATCTGAAGCATTACATCATCATAGTAAATGTAAACTTTTATGAAAACTTACACATAATTTCCATCGTTTTCAATTATGGAGCTGCATAATGACCTCCCCTGCCCTCAGGAGGATGTGCCTCATTTGATGGACAAGATTTATCGGCGTATCAGAAGAGCGCTAATTAGCATATAATTTTTCTTTTGCGCATGCGTGTGTCAACTCCCCCCCCCCCCCGCGATCACATCAACCCCCCCGCGCGATTACGTCAGCTCCCTGTGCATGCTCAATCTTTTCTAAGGCGCCCCAGCTGTTACACTGGGCAATTGCAACTGTACCGTTCTCTGCTGCTCAGCGCGTTATCAAAGCAGGCTCATTTACAAAGTGCTCTATCTGTGGCATGCAGGCAGGTGCACACCAACAAAGCTGTTAGCTTTATCAACCTGAGCTCATGATGAGACACCCGTGGGTCAATTGATTTTCGGGGTTCTCTGATTCATTCCCCCCCCCCCATTTTTCCCGGATCACAATGAGAGACACACTGATCAGCCAGCAGTTTTTTTCTTTGCTCTTTTCTTTTTAAAATTTTATTTCTATTTTGTTTTAACTGTAACACACAGGCATCCTGCAATAAACACTGCTGTGTCACACTAGAACTCTACATTACTTGCACAATAATAGCATGCAGGCGCTCTTCTGCTTATGTGGGCAGTGCACAATATTTTATGTGCCAGTGATGTCACGTGTGACGTCACCACTTCTGGTTGCGCATGCGTAGAGGCAGAAAACTGCATATACGTATATGCAGTTTTCATTTGGCAACCTCACCCACGTGACACAGGAGGACGGGGAAAGCTAAAAAAAATTCTAAACGATCGTTTTCAAAGATTGAAAGATGCAAATTACACAGGTACAGCTCTACATACATATTTTTATATTGTGGACACATTCATTATGGTATCCTGGAGTGTTGACTGGTCCTTTAAAGTAAAAAATAATAATAATGAGCATTTTACATTAATAAAAATTAGTCAAATCAATAATCCACCAAACTGGCATTCACTATACTGATAATGGACCTACCCAAATCTCTTACATACACATATTTCTTGTAGGCTTACATGCTAAGGGGGATGACAAAGGAGGAGGAGAGGAACGGAGGTTAGAAAGGATAGCATGTATTATAAGCATCCCTGAACAACAGAGTCTTTAAGAAACAATTGAAACTTTGTTAACTAGGGGAAAGTCTTGTGGAAAAGAGGCAGAGAGTTCCACAAAACAGAGAAGTCCTGTAGAAGGCAATGACTCAGCAAATGTCCCCAAGCGCAAAATCACCACTGAACCAATCAAGTGTAGTTGTCTAATGTAGCTGCCAAAGACCAGCAGCTGCAATGCTTGTGGCTCACACATTTAGTGCCTTTTAGTTAACAGGTTAGAAAACTGACATTTTCACTACATTCTGCACTACATACTCATGATCACAGTGAAGACATTTGCTGAGTCATATTCCTACAAATTGATTCCCAAGGTAAAATGCATGACCTTTGTTGTTAAAGGGATATAAACAATCTGTTTCCAGACTGCCCACAGAATTTCAGACCACTTTCTCTACTAAATGTGGATGTCAAAATGTAAGCCAAGATGTTAGCAAACTAGCTTAATAAATACTTGCCAACTCTAATCCATATGGACCAGTGTGGATTTGCCCTGGCAGGAAAATAAATAACAATTCTATAAAAAGTTTAAAAATGATCACCAGACCTCATGCTGCATCAGACCAATCCCTGCTAATATATCTAGATGTGAAAAAAGACTTTGACAGGGTGGACTGGAAGTTTCTCCTGTTCCGTCTGACATTTTATGTTCTAGCAACAAATTTATTTGAAGTGTCTTCAAATCTTGAAGTTATACAAAGGTCCCTTCATGAGAGTCAGAGCTAATGGCGAGCTGTCCAATTCCTCCCCTATTAGCAATGGCACCTGGCAGTGATGCCCATTGTCTCCCCTGTTTTTTGTATTGACTATAGAAATATTAGCTCAAAAAATATGGGATAATAACACTGTCCAAGATGTAAATAGGAATGAATCTGAATATAAAATCAACTTGTTTGCGGATATTTTTTTATTGAAACTAAGATCTCTGTTGACTTCTATTTCCAGCATTAGTGAAGGAAAATGAAAACATACCATTCTTATTCTCATTTTCTTATAAATCTGCTTAAATCAGAATGACTAAATATTTACATATCACATAAAATCCAAAGACAGGTTGAGCGTATATCTCCATATCATATAGCTAGGACCAAGATTAAATACCATAGGGATAGAACTGACAAAACCTGCAAACAGTATGTTCTGCCACAACTGCACATAACCCAAATAGTTCTAATGTATTCTCAGTCTCCATTCTATGCCCCACAATAACATGGCATACTTAAAGGGACAGTATACACCAAAAATGTTATTGTTTAAAATTTAAGGAGCGCTGTTTTATATCCCTTTAGAAAGACAAACCAGAAGCTTTTACATTGGGAAAGCTGAAACAAACCTTATCAGTTGAATATTGTCGTGGTGCTTTCTGGGCAGCAAGTGTTTGCTCCTCCACTCCAGGAAGTGTAGCAGAGTTGAAGAGGCAGTGATGGAAACATTTGCTTTGTTTTCCTGGGTCCAGATTTCAATCCCCACCAGAAAAATCTGGAAATTGATCTTCAAAAAGATCTAAAAAAAAGTACAAAAAATAGTTATCAGCTATGATTAGAAGCAAGAATAGAATATGACCTTATGTTCTTAATCTATACGTCATCTGTCGCAGCGCAATATTCATTTGTAACTACCCATGATGAAATCACAGCGTTGTCTCTGCAACAGAAACCAAGGGACACTCAAGTCAAAATAAACTTGTATGATTACAAAGAGCGTGCAGTTTAAAGACATTTTCCAATATACTTCCATTATCAAACTTTGCACAAGCGTTTTACATGCACACATTCTGGGGAACAAGATCTTACTGAGCATGTGCACAAGCTCACAGGGTATACTAGTTTGTGATTGGCTGATGTCTGTCACATTATAAAGGAGGTCGGAAAATGGGAGAAAAAATATAAAAAACTACTGCTTATTTAAAATTCAGAGTAGGTTTTAAATCATTGTCTTGTTATTATGCACTTGTTAA
The DNA here is from genome assembly GCF_027579735.1 of Bombina bombina. NCBI lineage: Eukaryota > Metazoa > Chordata > Amphibia > Anura > Bombinatoridae > Bombina > Bombina bombina. The sequence goes on from NC_069500.1 coordinate 1,399,398,901, forward strand.
TTATGCAATTGTACTGTATTTAGTGGTCCTTTATTTACTAACAATCAGGGCTGAATGATTTTTTGTTTCAGAGCAATAAATAGCTGTCAAGCTGTTTCACCAGAAGATACAGAAATATTAGGTGTTGTATATAGATAAAATCCTTTATTCGGTCTGCAGTTAAAGGTTGCACTGTGAAGCGTTTCAAAACAAACAATCAAACATCCACTGATCCCAATGCCGGCAGCATCACAGGTCAGCTGACGCTTTCGGTCAATGGCCGAAGTCATAGCTGTATAACCTGCCTATCCGGACTTAGAGGCCGAATTATCAAGTGTCTGTCGGACCTGATCCGACAGTGTGGATCAGGTCCGCCAGACATCGCTGAATGCGGAGAGCAATATGCCCTCCGTAATCAGGAGCTGCTGGTGCAACGCCGCCCTCTGCAGACTCGCGGCCAATGGGCCCCAGCAGGGAGGTGACAATCAACCCGATCGTACTCGATCGGGTTGAATTGTGGCGATTCCTGTCCGCTTCATCAGAGCAGGCGGACAGGGTTATGGAGCAGCGGTCTTTAGATCACTGCTCCATAACTTGTGTTTCTGGCGAGTCTTCAAAAACACAAGCTTGGTACGGAGCTTGATAAATGGGCCTCTTTGTCTTATAAAACGTAAAAGTTATTGCGATAGGTTAAAAAATTGTAATGACGATGCTGACCCAGCCCACTTCATTAGAATATCCTCTATTTATATGTTAATTCAGTAGCAATCTTGCCTACATATATAACCACTTAGTGTCATAAGGCTTTTAAGCTGGGAACAGTTTGCGATCAGTGGATTACAATATATATCTATCTCTTTACAAGAAATGCAAAAAGCTTTATTTACAAATCAGGAGAATGAGCTGTTTAGAATGTCATGCAATACGTTATCAGTATATTCAAACATCACTCTTAATTATACGTGTCAACAAATATATCCTTCACCAGTTACAAATTCTGTTACCAATAATCTATATTTCATGAATCATACCGTATCATCTGCTAGATATGAACGTGATATTGTCAGATGTATTGATTATTTCATTTCTAAGGAGTACCCAGCAATGTTTGATCAGAGATAAAAACACACTATGACAAAACACAATGTGAAAAAAACAGAGAAATGCCACAGTTTGAGAAAAAAAAAAAAATGTTGGAAAAATAAAGTTAGAAAAACAATGCTAGAAAAGCTGGTAAAAGAAGTGATCAGAGAGACCCACAGTATTTAGATACAAAGACATTCTAAATACTAAGGGGCCGATTTATTAAAGTGCGGATGGACATGATACAATGTAGCGTATAATGTCCGCCGAACATTGATAAATGCCAACAGCATACGCTGTCGGCATTTATCATTGCAGAAGCAGTTCTTGTGGACTGCTTGTGCAATGCCGCCCCCTGCAGATTCGCGGCGGGTGTCAATCAGCTTGATCGTATAGGATCGGGAGGATTAATGTCAGCCTCAGAGCAGGTGGACAAGATATGGAGCAGCGGCCTTTAGACCGCTGTTACATAAACTGCTGTTTCCGGCGAGCCTAATAATTTTCGGAGCTTGATAATTCGCCCCCCAAGTATCATAAGGATTAAAAATTAATTTTAACATATTAATGTGATTCCTCTTTATAAAGACCCTTTATACAGGTTAGATTACATTTATTTGCTGACATGTACCCAATGCCAGGTACAATACACCGGTTTGACCACACGTGAAGTTAGAACGAGAATACGTGAGCACATAACAAATATAAAGGCAGGCAAGCTAACAACACCATTAATTCAACATTTTAAAATAAAACATCTTAGTTCCGCAGATACAATGAGATGGACACTGATAGAAAAAGTCACACAAAAACATAGAGGGGGGGATTTGGATTATATTCTTGCCAAAATAGAGGTCTTCTGGATTTTCAAGCTGGGTACAAGGATGCCACAGAGACATAACGCAGAGTTAGATTTAGTGAATTTCTGGCAAGGATATCATCCAAATGAATGAAAAAAAGACATCTCTGGAATAGCCGGAAGCATTTTAACCTGTATAAAGGGTCTTTATTAAGAGTAATTACATAAATATGTTAAAATGAATTTTGAATCCATATGATACTAAGGGGCCGATTTAACAAAGTCTGGAGGACATGATACGCTGCAGCGTATCATGTCCACCAGACATTACTGAATGCGGACAGCTTATGCTGTCGGCATTCAGCATTGCACAAGCAGTTCAAGTGAACTGCTTGTGCAATGCCGCCCCCTGCAGATTCGCGGCCGCTAGCAGGGGGTGTCAATTAACCCGTTTGTATTCAATCGGGTTGATTGCTGTACGCCGCTCAGAGGTGGCGGATCCAGTTAAGGAGCAGTGGGCTTAAGACAGGGTGAGTTGGCCCCATTCGGGCGATAGTAAATCGGCCCCTTAGTATTTAGAATGTCCTTGTATCTAAATACTGTGGGTCTCTCTGATCACTGCTTTTACCAGCTTTTCTAGCATTGTTTTTCTAACATTTTTCCAACATTTTTTTTTTTCTCAAACTGTGGCAAATCTGTTTTTTCAATTTTTTTTTTTATTATATTGTTTTTTCATAGTGTGTTTTTATCTCTGATCAAACATTGCTGGGTACCCCTTAGAAATGAAATAATCAATACATCTGACAATATCTAGCTTAGATGATACGGTATGATTAATGAAATATAGTTTATTGGTAACAGAATTTGTAACTGGTCAAGGATATATTTGTTGACACGTATAATTAAGAGTGATGTTTGCATATACTGATAACGTATTGCATGACATTCTAAACAGCTCATGCTCCTGATTTGTAAATAAAGCTTTTTGTGTTTCTTGTAAAGAGATAGATATATATTGTAATCCACTGATCGCAAACTGTTCCCAGCTTAAAAGACTTATGACACTAAGTGGTTATATATGTAGGCAAGATTGCTACAGTATTATGATATAAATAGAGGATATTCTAATGAAGTGGGCTGGGTCGGCAGCGTCATTACAATTTTTTAACCTATAGGCAGGTCATACAGCTATGACTACGGCCATTAGCTTGGGATCAGTGGATGTGCTTGGGATCAGTAGATGTTTGATTGTGCAGACCGAATAAAGGATTTTAACTTTTACTCAGATGACTAATCAGACTCCATCATTTATTTTGATTCTTTGCATTGCCTGAAACCGGGTGGATTATAAAAAGGAACGGCTATGCTGGGATCACAGAAACATCAGGACCAAAGCAGTGAGTAGGCTGGAACACTTTTGTGAGCCCTGAAGAGGAGAGGTGAGATAATGGATATACACTCTTACTAAGAGAAGATGGTTTATGGAAATCAATTGTAATATACCCATTACGGTATGACCGGAAGAAGTGCTATTTAGCCCCTATTGGGTAACTCACTCTCTGTGGACCGGGACTAGACTTATATGGTGTTTGATATAGCCGCAAAACAGGGTAATGGTGGCCAACAAATAGGCTGATAAACCTGGTAACGATCCCAGCTAAAATTAAAGCATAACAGTGGTGTTTGGGATAAAGAATCTTAAGGGAATACTTTTTTTTATTGCTGTTGTATATAGCTAGCTACAGAAAGATAGGAGAAGGTATTGGAATAAAAAGGTAAAGACTGGGGAGGCTGATGTGATAAAGTGACTTAAAGGGACTTGAAAAACACATTTTTTCTTTCATGATTCAGATAGAGAATACATTTTTTTTTTAAATAATCTTTTTTTGAGAATCTTGTGGCTAGATTACGAGTTTGGCATTTGAAGCTGTGCGGTGCTAATGAGCAGTTTATGCTCACCGCTCACTTACAGACAGCGCTGGTATTACGGGTTTTTCCAAACCCGGCGTTAACCGCAAAAAAGTGATCGTAGAGCAAAATTTTGCTCCACATCTCACCTCAATACCCGCGCTGCTTATGTTAGCGGTGAGCTGGCTGAACGTGCTCGTGCACGATTTCCCCATAGGAATCAATGGGGGAGAGCCGGCTGAAAAAAAACCTAACACCTGCAAAAAAGTAGCGTTTAGCTCCTAACGCAGCCCCAATGATTCCTATGGGGAAAATACATTTATGTCTACACCTAACACCCTAACATGAACCCCGAGTCTAAACACCCCTAATCTTACACGTATTAACCCCTAATCTGCCGCCCCCGACATCGCCGACACCTACATTATATTATTAACCCCTAATCTGCCGCTCCGGACACCGCCGCCACCTACATTATACTTATGAACCCCTAATCTGCTGCCCCCAACATCGCCGACACCTACATTATATTTATTAACCCCTAATCTGCCGCCCCCAATGTCGCCGCAACCTACCTACACTTCTTAACCCCTAATCTGCCGCCCCCAACTTCGCCACCACTATATAAAAGTTATTAACCCCTAAACCTAAGGCTAACCCTAACACCCCCTAACTTAAATATAATTTAAATAAATCTAAATAAAAATAACTATCATTAACTAAATAATTCCTATTTAAAACTAAATACTTACCTATAAAATAAACCCTAAGCTAGCTATAATATAACTAATAGTTACATTGTATCTAGCTTGAGGTTTATTTTGATTTTACAGGCAACTTTGTATTTATTTTAACTAGGTAGAATAGTTATTAAATAGTTATTAACTATTTAATAACTACCTAGCTAAAATAAAGACAAAAGTACCTGTAAAATAAAACCTAACCTAAGTTACAATTACACCTAACACTACCACTATAATTAAATTGATTCCCTAAATTAAATAAAATTATCTAAAGTACCAAAAAAACAAAAAACACTAAATTACAGAAAATAATAAACAAATTGCAAGATTTTTAAACTAATTACACCTAATCTAATCCCCCTAACAAAATAAAAAAGCCCCCCCAAAATAAAAAAAAGCCCTACCCTACACTAAATTACAAATAGCCTTTAAAAAGGCCTTTTGCGGGGCATTGCCCCAAAGTAATCAGCTCTTTTACCTGTAAAACAAATTACAAATACCCCCCCCAACATTAAAACCCTCCACCCACACAATCAACCCTACTATAAAACCCACCCAATTCCCCCTTAAAAAACCTAACACTATCCCCCTGAAAATCGACCTACCGGGAGACGTCTTCATCCAACCGGGCAGAAGTGGTGCTCCAGACGGGCAGAAGTCTTCATCCAAGCTGGGCAGAAGTGGTCCTCCAGACGGGCAGAAGTCTTCATCCAGACGGCATCTTCTATCTTCATCCATCCGGCGCGGAGCGGGTCCATCTTCAAGACATCCGACACGGAGCATCCTCTTCTTCCGACGGCTACAACTGAATGAAGGTACCTTTAAGTAATGTCATCCAAGATGGCGTCCCTTCAATTCCAATTGGCTGATAGAATTCTATCAGCAAATCGGAATTAAGGTAGAAAAAAATCCTATTGATTGAAGTTCAATCCTATTGGCTGATGCAATCAGCCAATAGGATTGAGCTGGCATTCTATTGGCTGTTCCAATCAGCCAATAGAATGCAAGCTCAATCCTATTGGCTGATTGAAGGGAATTGAAGGGACGCCATCTTGGATGACGTCATTTAAAGGAATCTTCATTCAGTCCTAGCCGTCGGAAGAAGAGGATGCTCCGCGTCAGATGTCTTGAAGATGGACCCGCTCCGCGCCGGATGGATGAAGATAAAAGATGCCGTCTGGATGAAGACTTCTGCACGTCTGGAGGACCACTTCTGCCCGGCTTGGATGAAGACTTCTGACCTCCTGGAGGACCACTTCTGCCCGGTTGGATAAAGACGTCTCCCGGTAGGTCGATCTTCAGGGGTTAGTGTTAGGTTTTTTTAAGGGGGTATTGGTTGGGTTTTAGAGTAAGGTTGGTTGTGTGGGTGGTGGGTTTTAATGTTGGGGGGGATTTGTAATTTTTTTTACAGGTAAAAGAGCTGATTACTTTGGGGCAATGCCCCGCAAAAGGCCCTTTTAAGGACTATTTGTAATTTAGTGTAGGGAAGGGCTTTTTTTATTTTGGGGGGGGGCTTTTTTATTTTGTTAGGTGGATTAGATTAGGTGTAATTAGTTTAAAAATCTTGTAATTATTATTTTCTGTAATTTAGTGTTTGTTTTTTTTGGCACGTTAGATAATTTTATTTAAATTAGGGAATTAATTTCATTATAGTGGTAGTGTTAGGTGTAATTGTAACTTAGGTTAGGTTTTATTTTACAGGTACTTTTGTCTTTATTTTAGTTAGGTAGTTATTAAATAGTTAATAACTATTTAATAACTATTCTACCTAGTTAAAATAAATACAAACTTGCCTGTAAAATAAATATAAACCCTAAGCTAGCTACAATGTAACTATTAGTTATATTGTAGCTAGCTTAGGGTTTATTTTATAGGTAAGTATTTAGTTTTAATTAGGAATTATTTAGTTAATGATAGTTATTTTATTTATATTTATTTAAATTATATTTAAGTTAGGGGGGGTTAGAGTTAGGGTTAGACTTAGATTTAGGGGTTGATAACTTTAATATAGTGGTGGCGACATTGGAGGTGGCAGATTAGGGGTTAATAAATGTAGGTAGGTGTCGGCGATGTTAGGGACGGCAGATTAGAGGTTAATAAAATTTAACTAGTGTTTGCGAGGCGGGAGTGCGGCGGTTTAGGGGTTAATATATTTATTATAGTGGCGGCAATGTCCGGTTCGGCAGATTAGGGGTTAAAATTTATTTTTAGTGTTTGCGATGTGGGGGGGCCTCGGTTTAGGGGTTAATAGGTAGTTTATGAGTGTTAGTGTACTTTTTAGAACTTTAGTTAAGAGTTTTATGCTACGGCGTTGTAGTGTAAAACTCTTAACTACTGACTTTAAAATGCGGTACCAGGCTTGACAGGAGAGGGTGTACCGCTCACTTTTTATCAGACTCGTAATACCGGCGCTATGCAAGTCCCATTAAAAAAAGAGGATACGCAATTGACGTAAGTGGATTTGCAGTATTTCTGAGTCTGGCCAAAAAAGTGAGCGGTATATCTGTACCTTCAAGACTCGTAATACCAGCGGGCGTTAAAAAGCAGCGTTGGGACCGGCCAACGCTGCTTTTTAAGCCTAATGCCAAACTCATAATCTAGCCGTTGGTAAATAAACATCATTGAGATGATATAACAAGCAATATACATGAACAATTAGGGTTGTCTCTTTACAGTTGTTACATAAATAACAATTAAATCTCATATATCGACAAGCAATAGTTGTACATTACATAGTTATCGATAATTTGAGAATCTCATTTTATAATATATGGAGATAATAGCATTTAACAGTGGTTAATTCAATGGTTACACTTGAACCAACTGATATAGGAAACACTATTACTCTTATGATGATAACCACAGAAACTATACACCTTTAATGAAATAGGAATGGTTTAGTATAACCCACAATTGGGTGTAGAAAATACCTTTCGTACAGATATAATGAGAAGGGAAATTCAGCGGGTAAACAACACCGCTATAGAAATGCTATCTCCCATGAACTTTGTATTTTCAAATGCAAAATCAAGGTTGTTCTAGTATTTTATGAGATATATGGCCAGACAGGATGCAAATTACAGGTCACGTGTTTAATAGAGACTAACTTGAGTATGAAAGGGGCTTTGTGAGATACTAAGTTTGGAGGTGTAGCATTTCCCCAACCACAGCACATAACTATCTTAAATATAAGGAACCAAAACAATAAACCAGTTATCAAAGTACTACATATGGTTAAGTTCTAAAGGGCAGGATATACCAATTATTTAGAGCATAATAAATGTCTGTAAGTACAAGTACGAGAGATTCATAACTGTATATAGAATATAGAATATGTGGGCTGAGCCTACTGTATACTCCTATTCACTAGTAATATGATTCAGAAAGATATATCCGTATCTAGAAGTCCTAAGTATATAAATATATATATATACACCTATATATGAATGGTGAATTCTATAAAACATTATGAATACCACTGTGAAGAGAATGCATGTCTACCTTAGTATACATGTCTGCGTGATCATGTGGTGGGTCTGACTAGACCCCATCAATACAGCTAGCAGTATCTCAATGTGAGTCATCATAAAATGTCAAACAACTGAGTTAAGCGATGTTGTTATGGGTTGTTACTTAATATCCCCACCACCCTTGCCGGCTGAGGGGGACGCAGGAAGCATGTCTGCTTAATAGAAGATTAGTCTTTACTACAGAGTAAAGAACTTAGCAAATGATAACGTAAAGTAAAGGAATAGTAGGTTATCTTACACCTCCTCTCTCTGGCTAACACTGCTCTTGGGCTCTCAATTCTAAAAGTTATGACAATTTCTGGAGGGTAATTGAAAATATAGGGCTCTCACATAGGAATTACATATGATCCTGCTCGATAATTGTAGTACTCTAATTAACAAAATATATACAACTCATAGAAATAGGCTCCTCATAAATGGGTTATTATAGATTATAGCATACAGTCTATGTTCTTTCATAATGATAACTGAAATGCTAGTTTTTGTCAAGCCTAGAATATAAAGTACCCAGGAAAATGTATATGTAACACAAAGCAATACACTATCCCAGGTGATAGTTGGCCCACAAACAAAGACTAAACAGAGTAGGCTAACAATGTTATATACTCCTAAGAGCATTATACAACAGACTAACGTTTTCATTTTAGGTCAAGTTCAATTAGTAGTGATATCAATATATATTGCAGAGTTAACATGAACATCATTTCCCTGTATCTTTGTTCTCTATGATTTAACAGAACTATATAAGGTAAAAACTTCAGTCTAATTTGCCATGCAAGACATTAGCTTAGTACCCTGTATCCAAAATCTTAGTAAAAACATTTAGAGCATGCGTGAACAAAAAGTGAGCCTTGTGTGGAGGTAAAAGTAATATGGTTCTCAACTATTAATTAAAGGAAATAGGCTTATACATTAGTAGATAGTTTACTTAGCCAGCTTAAGGGTTACATATCCATGTATAGAGAGTAATACAGGTAATAGGAGTATCTCAGGGGAACCCATTATATGAAGGAGACAATTATAAAAGGAGTCTAAGTTGCTGAAAAAGGCAGCTGCATAATCCAGATGTTATGTGGGGTAACCACAACTCTACTTATAACTTATGAGAGGTAAGTATAAGTAGCAGAAAGCGAAGGTGCAGTAAAATTTACATAGCATTAGTTGGAGTCAGGGCTACAGGACGCCTATTACATAACTGCATTAAAAGAATTGGCTCGGATCTGTGGATCTCCATATAGAGACAGTCAAAGAGATTTTTGAGAATGATGTCTTCATTGGAGACAATTAGAGTATAGTTGAAGGGAGTAATTTTACCCACAGTATAACTAATAACCCGTTTGTGAATTATTGGTGTGAGGCGTCCGGTCGTTCTGCACCTCTATCTGATGCCTACTCTATCCTGGCAGCAGAGAGTCTTCCTGGATCCCACAGTGACCTCCGTAACTTGCTTGGTTCGCTTGGCCATTTTTCTAGAAGGGGTTATATATAGTTAGTTATGTAGGCCCCGATTGCCGCTACCCGTGTTTTATTACCTGTCGTTGCCAGTTCCCATTGCTGGTATTAATAAATACGACCCACGGGTCTTTCACCCACCTAATGTGTCGAGTTTTATTGACAAAGTTATTAAAGTTCAACTGTTAAGTTGTAAAGTTATTTCTTAGTTATGTTACGAGCAGACACTCAGGAGATGTAGGGCATTTAATCCCTTAGGGAGAACTGCAGACTTGTATGCCTCCATAGCCTGTGGTTGATGGGATGAGAGTACTGTCAGCTTGTCCAATATAGCGTTCAAGTCTTTCTTTAGCTCCAGGTAATGGTCTTGAATAAGTTGCATCGTCTCGGTCTCCCATCTGTTTAGGTACTCCATCCTGATCCAAGAAGGCGACTCGCGCCCCTGCAGTGAACCACTCAATACAGGCTCTAGGAGCTGTTCGTTAGTAATGCTCAATTCGAGTTCCCCCACTGTGTAAGAGTCAGTATAGACTAGGTTAATGCCCAAAATAACGTAAAAAAGGAGGTCTCCTTTGTACAAATAATGCCACTTTACAAGGTTATAAATCAGGAGCTCCAACAGTGTGCGTCCGACCACTTTGTCAGTTTAAACAACATTCCAATTTACTTCTATTATTTAATTTGCTTCATTCTTCAGATATTCTTTGTTGAAGAAATAAAAATGCACATGGTTAGCTAATCACACAAGACATTTATGTGCAGCCACCAATCAGCAGCAACTTTAGATATGATTTTCAACAAAGGATAGCAAGGTGATGAAGCAAATTAGTTAATAGAAGTAAATTGGAAAGTTGTTTAAAATTGTATCCTCTTTCTAAATAATGATAGAAAACATTTGGGTTTCATGTCCCTTTAAAAGTATTTTTTTATATAAACATAACATATTAGAATTTAAACAATATATTGCAAAAGGGCTGCTTAAGAAAAAAAATATTTTAAAACCATGTATCGCTGTCATCATTTTCAGTGTTTTGCAAATCAAGAGCAGGTAAATGCACAGTGTAAGCAGCAGAAAACCGTTTTTTGTATTTAACCTGATGCAGAAACACCTTTTAAAAAGGGCTGGACTCCCCCTGCCCTCATCTGGGAGGTCAGTTTCTGCTGCTGTCCCTTGTTTACTTTTCTATAGCTAGAACTGCAGTATTGACATTTTTTGTATAGGTGGCTGTTTCGGCAGGAAACACAGCTATTTCAAATGACAAAATAAAGGTAAACTAGAAACTAGTGAACAATTTAATACACATAAGCTAGTAAAATGGATCGTTGGGGACATGATAAAGCGGAGAAAAATTTACAGTGCACTTTCCCTTTAAGCCCATACCTGCCCTTAAGGGGACACAGCACTCATGTATAAAGTAGCAGCTGGTAATGAAAAATATTTTAGCATGAAAAAAGCTATTAACAAATCAAGTGAAACAGGAAGTGAAAGTTAATGCATAGCTGATAGCCAGGAATCTATCGCTCAGTGGCTGAGTGGGGCAAGCCCTATAGTAACAAAATTGGTTTACAGCGCTACATCATTTGCCACCACTGTAGTAATTGCTGGCACTATGCAAATAAAGAATATGAATAACACAAATACTATTTGAAATATTCTTTATGAGATGTAACTGAGAACATTTTACAGACGTATAACTACATATGTGCGCTTTATGTTGGGAAGAACTTACGTTTGGCTCCGTTTGCCAATTACCTGATTAAGATGATGCGCCACAGCTATTAGGTGGTGTCTGGTTTTCTCCAGGTTCTCTCCATGACGCTGGAACTATGGAGAAAGAAAGGAAATGTTTTATGGCTCACATGGCACCTTCACCCCATAGTACCGCTAAAATGAATCGCTCACCTGGAGACCTAAAGTGAAGTGTGTATATATGTCTATAATATATATATATATATATATATTTGAATGTGTGTATGTATATTTGTGTATATATGTATTTGCACACATACACACTTATACACACATTTATACTGTATATAAACGTTTGAGACCTCCACAGTTAAATACCTTGAAATATAAAATGTAATTTTCAACAAATTAACAAATGTACGCCTAGATTTAGAGTTCTGCGGCCAAAGGGGTGCGTTAGCTACGCGTGCTTTTCCCCCCCCCGCTCCTTTTAAACAACGCTGGTATTGAGAGTTCTCTGAAGGGCTGCGTTAGGCTCCAAAAAGGGAGCGTAGAGCATAATTTACCGCCACTTCAACTCTCAATACCAGCGGTGCTTATGGACGCGGCCAGCTTCAAAAACATGCTCATGCACGATTCCCCCCTAGGAAACAATGGGGCAGTTTGGGCTGAAAAAAAACCTAACACCTGCAAAAAAGCAGCGTTCAGCTCCTAACGCAGACCCATTGTTTCCTATGGAGAAACACTTCCTAAGTCTGCACCTAACACCCTAACATGAACTCCGAGTCTAAACACCCCTAACCTTACACTTATTAACCCCTAATCTGCTGCCCCCGCTATCGCTGACCCCTGCATATTATTTTTAACCCCTAATCTGCTGCTCCGTACACCTCCGCAACCTACGTTATCCCTATGTACCCCTAATCTGCTGCCCCTAACACCACGACCCCTATATTATATTTATTAACCCCTAATCTGCCGCCCCCAACGTCGCCGCCACCTACCTACAATTATTAACCCCTAATCTGCCGAACGGACCTCACCGCTACTATAATAAATGTATTAACCCCTAATCCGCCTCACTCCCGCCTCGCAAACCCTATAATAAATAGTATTAACCCCTAATCTGCCCTCCCTAACATCGCCGACACCTAACTTCAAGTATTAACCCCTAATCTGCCGACCGGACCTCACCGCTACTCTAATAAATGTATTAACCCCTAAAGCTAAGTCTAACACTAACACCCCCTAAATTAAATATAATTTTATTCTAACGAAATAAAATAATTCTTATTAAATACATTATTTCTATTTAAAGCTAAATACTTACCTGTAAAATAAACCCTAATATAGCTACAATATAAATAATAATTATATTGTAGCTATTTTAGGATTAATATTTATTTTACAGGCAACTTTGTATTTATTTTAACTAGGTACAATAGCTATTAAATAGTTAATAACTATTTAATAGCTACCTAGTTAAAATAATTACAAAATTACCTGTAAAATAAATCCTAACCTAAGTTACAATTAAACCTAACACTACACTATCAATAAATTAATTAAATAAACTACCTACAATTATCTACAATTAAATCAGCTAAACTAAATTACAAAAAAAAACAAACTAAATTACAAAAAATAAAAAAAGATTACAATAATTTTAAACTAATTACACCTACTCTAAGCCCCCTAAAAGAATAACAAAGCCCCCCAAAATAAAAAAATGCCCTACCCTATTCTAAAATAAAAATGTAACAGCTCTTTTACCTTACCAGCCTTTTGCTGGTAAGGTAAAAGCCAATAGAATGCGAGCTCAATCTGATTGGATGATTGGATCAGCCAATCCAATTGAACTTGAATCTGATTGGCTGATTCAATCAGCCAATCAGATTTTTCCTACCTTAATTCCGATTGGCTGATAGAATCCTATCAGCCAATCGGAATTCGAGGGACGCCATCTTGGATGACGTCATTTAAAGGAACCTTCATTCAGACTTAGGACGTCGTTGGAAGAGGATGGATCCACGTCGGTTGCTTCAAGATGGTCCCGCTCCGCGCCGGATGGAAGAAGATAGAAGATGCCGCTTGGATGAAGATGTTTGCCGGTCCGGATCTCCTCTTCTTGCCGGATAGGATGAAGACTTCGGACCCTCTTCTGGACGGATCGGTGATACCCGGCGTGGTGAAGACAAGGTAGGAAGATCTTCAGGGGCTTAGTGTTAGGTTTTTTAAGGGGTTTTGGGTTAGATTAGGGGTATGTGAGTGGTGGGTTGTAATGTTGGGGGGGTATTGTATGTTTATTTAAATGCAAAAGAGCTGTTTTCTTTGGGGCATGCCCCGCAAAAGGCCCTTTTAAAGGCTGGTAAGGTAAAAGAGCTGTTACATTTTTATTTTAGAATAGGGTAGGGCATTTTTTTATTTTGGGGGGCTTTGTTATTTTTTTAGGGGGCAAAGAGTAGGTGTAATTAGTTTAAAATTCTTGTAATCTTTTTTTATTTTTTGTAATTTAGTGTTTGTTTGTTTTTGTAATTTAGTGTTTGTTTTTTTTGTAATTTAGTTTAGTTGATTTAATTGTAGATAATTGTAGATAGTTTATTTAATTAATTTATTGATAGTGTAGTGTTAGGTTTAATTGTAACTTAGGTTAGGATTTATTTTACAGGTAATTTTGTAATTATTTTAACTAGGTAGCTATTAAATAGTTATTAACTATTTAATAGCTATTGTACCTAGTTAAAATAAATACAAAGTTGCCTGTAAAATAAATATTAATCCTAAAATAGCTACAATATAAGTATTATTTATATTGTAGCTATATTAGGGTTTATTTTACAGGTAAGTATTTAGCTTTAAATAGGAATAATTTATTTAATAAGAATTATTTTATTTCGTTAGAATAAAATTATATTTAACTTAGGGGGGTGTTAGGGTTAGGGTTAGACTTAGCTTTAGGGGTTAATACATTTATTAGAGTAGCGGTGAGGTCCGGTCGGCAGATTAGGGGTTAATACTTGAAGTTAGGCGTCGGCCATGTTAGGGAGGGCAGATTAGGGGTTAATATTATTTATTATAGGGTTTTTGAGGCGGGAGTGAGGCGGTTTAGGGGTTAATACATTTATTAGAGTAGCGGCGAGGTCCGGTCGGCAGATTAGGGGTTAATAATTGTAGGTAGGTAGCGGTGACGTTGGGGGGGCAGATTAGGGGGTAATAACTATTATGTAGGGGTCGGCGATGTTAGGGGCAGCAGATTAGGGGTACATAGGGATAATGTAGGTTGCGGCGGTGTCCGGTCGGCAGATTAGGGGTTAAAGAAATTTAATAGAGTGGCGGCGATGTGGGGGGACCTCGGTTTAGGGCTACATAGGTAGTTTATGGGTGTTAGTGTACTTTAGAGCACAGTAGTTAAGAGCATTATGAACCGGCATTAGCCCAGAAAGCTCTTAACTCCTGGCTTTTTTCTGCGGCTGGAGTCTTGTCGTTAGATTTCTAATGCTCACTTCAGCCAAGACTCTTTTTTTACTGGCGTTAAAAAGATCCCATTGAAAAGATAGGATACGCAATTGACGTAAGGGGATCTGCGGTATTGAAAAGTCGCGGCTGGAAAGTGAGCGTTAGACCTTTTCCTGACTGACTCTAAATACCAGCGGGCGGCCAAAACCAACGTTAGGACCCCCTAACGCTGGTTTTGACGGCTAACACAGAACTCTAAATCTAGGCGGTAATGTTTTTATGTTTTATTTTTTTTTACAAATACTTGAAATACCTATGTTTTTTACTTATAAGAAAATGCTATTTTAAATTGTAACTCCTTGCGCCATATGGGCGTAGGTACAGCATCACACAGTACTTTGCCCAGTGTAGCTACGTCCAGCACAGAGGCTCTGTGTTTCCTGTCAGCAGTAGCCGCAACCAGGGGGGCATCTGCCTTCAACATGAACACTGTTCATGTTCCCTTACCATATGAGGACAGATCATCTTTTGGGAGGGAAGGAGGGAGACGAGTGGTCAGTCCAGCACAGAAGAGGGGAAGGAGGGGCAGGGTTCCCTACACTACAGAAAAATATTAGACAGAATATAGCACAGAGAGGGATGGGGCCCTACACTATGGAAAATGATTGTTTGGAGGTAAGGTGTGACCCTACACTACAGATAAACAGTAATCGCTTGGGGGGAGGAGGGGAAAAGGGTTTTTCTGGATTTTTGTTGTTGTTATTCTGTCTCTCACTGTTCAAATACCATTAAAATTATACACTGATCATTTCTTTGTCAGTGGGCAAACATACAAAATCAGCAGGGGATCAAATAATTTTTTCCCTCACTGTGTATAAAATTCTAAAGAATATTTAGTGAAGAACATAGATATTTGAATTATTCTTAACGCACCTTCAGCTTTAGCGCAGTTGGCCTAGCGCACCTTCAGGTTAGTACTCGAGTGAGGAAAGTAAAAGCTTTTTTAGTTAGTCCCATAGAAGTCTATGGGGAAAGAGAGATGTTAGCCTACTTTCAACTTGTCATACCAGAGCAAACATAGAAGCGCTATTGATTTACCTTGAACGGTGTAAGCGTTCAACAGTGCTAACATTTTTGAGCTTCACTTGTAATCTAGCCCTATGTTTTTATTGAAAAACATTTTTTAACAGTGATTTAAAGGAATATGGTATATGGCAAGGTGACAGGGCTGATTTAAGTAGCTCTCATCCTATTGGCTGATTTGACATTTTCAGCCAATAGGAGTGCAAGGTGCCCCAATATAAAAGGGGTACCTTACATTTAATCTTCAGTGTGCGGCGGACGATCGCAAGAAGAGGACCTCCACATCGCTGATGACCGCAGCCGCCGAGGAGGACCGCAGCTCCAGATTCGCGCTTTGGAAGATCGCTCCGCACCTCCGGCAAGAAGAAAGAAGATGGTCCTGCAATGGATGAAGATGGATCCGCCTGGATGAAGACTTTTCTCCGCTTAGAAGAAGATGGATGTCCAGACTTCAGGAATGGTGAGTACATTTTTTGGGGTTAGTGTTAGTTTTTTTTAGTTTTTTTGGGGGTGGGCTTTTTATTTGATTATTGCTTTTTTATTTTTTAATGGGCAGCAAAATAGCTGATTGCCCTTTTAAGGGCAATGCCCATACAAATTAACCTTTAGGGGCAATGGGTAGATTAGATTTAGTTAGGTCTTTTTTATTTTGGGGGGTTGGGTGGGGAGTTTTACTGTTAGGAGTTAATTTGTATTTTTTTTATGTAAAAGAGCTGTTAAGCTTAGGGCAATGCCCTACAAAAGGCCCTTTTTAGGGCTTTTGGTAGTTTAGTGTTAGGTTAGGGGGTGATTTTATTTTGGGGTGGCTTTTTTGTTTTTATAGGGGTAAAAGATTAGGTTTACATTTTTTTATTTTGGATAATTTTGTTATTTTTTTCTGTAATTTTAGATTTTTTTATTTTAATTTAATCTTAGGTTAGTTTGTTTTTAATGTAATTTTAGGATTTTTTATTTAGGTAATTTTGTATTCATTTTTTAGAGAGATAGTCTTTTTTTATTTTATGTAATTGGGGTTAACTTAGGGGGTGTTAGGTTAGGGCGCTTAGCGATTAGATTAATACTATGTATCGTGGGGGGATGGCAGTTTAGGGGTTAATAGTTTAATTAGGTAGATTGCCTTGTGGGGGGTTAGCTGATTAGGGGTTAATAGTTTTAATAGGTAGTTTGCATTGTGGGGGGATGGCGGATTAGGGGTTAATACATTTATTAGGTAGTTTGCGATGTGGAGGGATGGCGGATTAAGGTTTAATACATTTATGAGGTACTTTGCTATGTGTTGGTTGGCGGATTAGGGGTTAATAGTTTAAATAGGTAGATTGAGTTGTGGAGGATGGCGGTTTAGAGGTTAATACATTTTATTATTAGTTACAATGTGGGGGGATGGCAGATATAGGGGTTTTGACGTGTCAGGTACATTTTTGGGCGATTAAAAATTTTTTTTCTCTTATGCATTGGCAGTTCATAAAATGACGTAAGTCACTGGCGACTCCAGAAATGTCTATTTACGCACATTTCTGAATGTCGCCGGTTTATCCGACTTACGGCAGTATATGATCTGCCGGCACCGTATATATGATTGACCCGATGTGTGAGATGAACTTACAGGCGGCATGAGATTCAGCAGTTGCGCTGAAACCTACGCCGTATATGTAATCTCACCCCAGATCTCAATCCCATAGAGCACCTGTGGGAGATCTCAAAACAGCAACCCTCCCAATCTGAGAGATCTGGAGCAGTTGGCGAAAGTAGAGTGGTCCAAAATTCCAGTAGAGAGGTGTAAGAAACTCATTGATGGTTACAAGAAGCAACTGATTTCAGTTATTTTTTTCCAAGGGGTGCGCTACCAAATATTAAATTGAGGGTGCCAATAGTTTTGTGTAGTCCATTTTTGCATAGAATGTGTCAGATTTGGCTTTTTTTCTCTCCACTTTTTTGTGTCATACCAATACAAACAAGAGAAATAAACACGAGAATGCCTAAACATCTGTAATTGCAATTTTCTGGGCAAAGTGCGGCATTATCTGACAGAAATGCAGGGGTGCCAATATTTTTCGCCATGACTGTATATATATTATGTTATCTGTTATTAAAGGGACAGTAAAGTCAAAATAATGTCATTTTAAACAGCTTTCCAATTTACCTCTCGTAATCAAATGTACTTTGTTCTTTTGGTATCTTTTAATTAATTAATTAATTAATTGGTCTCATATGAGCTCAGGAGTGTGCATGTGTCTTTAGTGTTCTATGGCAGCTTTGTTTTGCAATATTATTTGTAGTTTTGTTATACAATGTTGCAAAACACTGCTACAATATAGTACTAAAGACACGTGCACACTCCTGAGCTCTTATGGCAATATAGTACTAAAGACACGTGCACACTCCTGAGCTCTTATGGCAATATAGACCTAAGGCACGTGCACACTCCTGAGCTCTTATGGCAATATAGACCTAAGGCACGTGCACACTCCTGAGCTCTTATGGCAATATAGACCTAAGGCACGTGCACACTCCTGAGATCTTATGGCAATATAGTACTAAAGACACATGCACACTCCTGAGCTCTTATGGCAATATAGTACTAATGACACGTGCACACTACTGAGCTCTTATGGCAATATAGTCCTAAAGACACGTGCACACTCCTGAGCTCTTATGGCAATATAGTACTAAAGACACGTGCACACTCCTGAGCTCTTATGGCAATATAGTACTAAAGACACGTGCACACTCCTGAGCTCTTATGGCAATATAGTACTAAAGACACGTGCACACTACTGAGCTCTTATGGCAATATAGTACTAAAGACACGTGCACACTCCTGAGCTCTTATGGCAATATAGTACTAAAGACACGTGCACACTACTGAGCTCTTATGGAAATATAGTACTAAAGACACGTGCACACTACTGAGCTCTTATGGCAATATAGTACTAAAGACACGTGCACACTCCTGAGCTCTCATGAGCCTACCTAGTTTTAGGAGTGTCAGAAGTAAATGAAAAAGTTGTTTAAAATTGCATGCTCTAACTGAATAATCTTTCATTTATACTTTACTGTCCCTTTAACTCAATATTAACTTATATATATGATCCATAACCACCTTCTGGGGTGTTAAAAAATGTTTTTACCTCTTTCTTGTCAGCCACCAAAAACAGCTCAATATTGTAGGTTTCTTCCTGTTCCTTTAATAAAAAAGAGACACTGTTACCATTTATAATAATAATAATAATAATAATAATTATTATTATTAATATTATTATTAATATTGTTATTCTTTATTCTTTACTGTAGTTGTTACAATTATAGGTTAGTCCAAATAACCAGCAACTAAAATGTAACATGAAGGAAATCTCAATACTATACTGATTGTTTGTTATCTTTGTAATAAAATATCTGGAATTCAGGGTTCAGCCATCCTAATGTCACTTCCGTGTCAGTTCTGTCTCTTTTCTGCTCTCAGGATTACAGTATGTAATTTCCTCCCTAACATATAAATGTTTCTAATGCAATTCTCTTGACATTGGGGCCGAATTATCAAGCTCCGAACGGAACTTGATGCCCCTGTTTCCGCACGAGTCTTCAGGTTCGCCGGAAACAGAAGTTATGAAGCCGCGGTCTAAAGAACGCAGCTCCATAACTTGTCCGCCTGCTCGGAGGCCACGGACAGAACTCAACCTGAATATGATTGCAATGAATGACACTCTCTGCTAGCGGCCGATTGGCTGCGAATCTGCAGGGGGCGGCATTGCATCAGCAGTTCACAAGAACTGCTGGTGCAATGATAAATGCCAACAGCGTATGCTGTCGGCATTTATCGATTTGTAGAGGACATAATCCACTACATTGTATCATATCCGCTCGCAATATGATAAATCTACCCCATTGTGTTGTCCTAGAAATTTCCTACTTGATGCAAACAGTATTCAGTCTGGCTAATTAAAGGGAAGTCAAAGCTAAAATGAAATATTCTCTTAGCAATAGCTCAAGACTTTGTACATGTCGTACGCAGCAGTGCTTGTAACTACACAATCCTGAGTCTACCTAGTCTACCTAGATAAGGTGTTTGATAAAAGATACAGAGAGAACAAAGCAAATTTGATAATAGCATTGGAAAGTCACTTAAAGGGACATGAAACCCAACATTTTTCATTCATAATTCAGATAGAGAATGAAATTTTAAACAACTTTCCAATTTACTTCTATCATTTAATTTGATTTCCTTCTCTTGATATTGTTTGCTGAAAGGTATATCTAGGCAAGCTCAGTAGCAGCAGAGAGCCTAGGTTCTAGCTGTTGATTAGCGGCTGCATATATATATATATATTGATTGTGATTGGCTCACCAATGTGTTCAGTTAGAAACCATTAGTGCATTGCTGCTCCTTCAACAAATGATACCAAGATAATGAAACAAATTAGATAATAGAAGTAAATTAGAAAGTTTTTTAAAATGTTATTCTCTATCTGAATCATGAAAGAAAAAAATTGGGTTTCATGTCCCTTTAAGAAGACTTTGATTTTCCTTGTGAATGGATTTATGTTTTGGGTCATTGTCATGTTGGAATGTGAAATTCCTCTTCATCTTTCTGACAGAGGGCAGCAGGTGTTGTGACAAAATATCTTGATATTCAGAACTATTTATTATCCCATCTATCTTGAGAAGAGAACCTGACTCAGCTAATGAAAAGCAACCCCAAAGCACAATGTTACTTCAAAGTCAGTATGGTGTTCCTTGGGTGATGAGCTTTATCGCCTTTGCGCCAAACATATTTCTATACAATTTAGACAAAAAAGTTCAACCTTTATCTCGTCAGACAGCTCATTTTCCCAGACTGAATGAATCTTTTGGCATAATTTAGATGGGCTTGGATGTTCTTTTTTGTAAGAAAGGGTTTCTAACTTGCCACCCTACCTCATAGCCCAGACATTTGCAGAATACAAGAGATTATGGTCATATGCAAGGAGTGACCAGTACCTGCCACATTAGAATGTGTAATATTTATAGTAAATACACAGTAAATACACTGTATACCACTTTATTAAATATGAATATTGCATAAATATGATTTTTCATGTTTTTATCAACTTTAAAGTGAAGGTAAACTTTGATAAATGAAGGCCCGGTTTTAAAAATACTATTAAAAACAGGGGCACTTTCATTCAACAAAGTTTAGAAAGCAGCTGTTTTGTTTAAAAACGTACTTTTCTTCTTTTCACAGCTGGAGCAGCTTCCCCCAACAGGAGATCCTCTCTTCATACGTAAACAATGACTAATCTGGCTTCCTCCAATCACTGCTTTCCCCTCAGGGGAATCATTGCTTGAGGCCATGTCGTGATTGGAGGAAGCTGGATTAGTCATTGCTGACGTGTGAAGAGAGAATCTCCGGGCGGGGGAAGCTGCTCCGGCTGTGAAAAGAAGAAAGGTAAGTTTTTAAACAAAACGGCTGCTTTCTAAACTTTGATGAATGAAAGTGCCCCTGTTTTTAATAGTATTTTTAAAAACCGGTCTTTCATTCATCAAAGTTTACCTTCACTTGAATGCAAAGGGCCTTTTTTTTCCTAACACCTGAGACCTCATATCTTTGAGCCCTTATAACTTTCTATCCTTTTTTAAAAAAGAAATTCTATTAGATAGTGTTATTATGAGTGTAACTGTATTGTGTATTGTATTTTTGCTGTGTTTGGTGTCGGTGACACTTTTTGTCTCAAATAACCGTTAACCAGGGTTTTGAAGTTACTGTAATCATTCTACTGTAAATTGTGATTGAGCTCATGGGGCCTATCTATCAAGCTCCGTATGGAACTTGAGGGCCCGTGTTTCTGGCGAGCCTTCAGACTCCCCAGAAACACAAGTTATGGAGCAGCGGTCTAAAGACCGCTGCTCCATAACCTGTAGGCCGGCTCTAAGGAGCAGATAGACATTGCCGAAATTCAAACCGATCGAATACGATCTGGTTGATTGACACCCCCCTGCTAGTGGCCTATTGGCCACGAATCTGCAGGGGGCGACGTTGCACCAGCAGTTCACAAGAGCTGCTGGTACAATGCTGAATGCGGAGAGCGTATTGCTCTCCGCATTCATCGAGGTCTGTCGGACATGATCCGCAATGTCGGATCATGTCCGACAGGCCTTTCATAAATAGGCCCCCATGTGTTTGAAATTACTTTCAGCTTTTACTACAAGCGGAATTTAACTTGCTCGCAAACTGCCTTGAAAACATGATATCACTCGCGCACAAATGATAGTGCTCCTCTCGTAAGTTTTTTTTTTTAATCAGCTTTATTTATATCAAAAGAAATTTACAAAGATCGGAGGCGCAGCTCTGTCAGATTACATTCAAA
Organism: Bombina bombina; assembly: GCF_027579735.1. Lineage (NCBI taxonomy): Eukaryota > Metazoa > Chordata > Amphibia > Anura > Bombinatoridae > Bombina > Bombina bombina. The sequence goes on from NC_069500.1 coordinate 1,399,420,962, forward strand.
AGCTAATTCTGTTTTCTTAAACCATTTCTAAACAGAAAAATGTAGTAGTCACAGTTACACTGGAACCCGTTATCCGTTTGTTTCTCTTAGGTGTGACTTCTGAATAAAACTTATAATAACAATAATATGTGACTGGAAATCTCTGTTCCCACAAATGTTTCCATCTCTCTAAAACTTAACTTCCGGTTAGTACTAACCAATAAAGATAACAAGAAACTTTCACATTATTTCAATTGCAGACAATTAATTAGTCTCCTCATAATTAGTGTCAGGTAACTCCTTTTTAGGTGTGATATAGCTTTCCCATTTTGTAGTCATATCTGCATACATCTCCATTTTATCTTGTTTTAAATAATGTAGCTCTTCCAATTCTAGGAAATCAGAAACCTTTCTGGTTCGCAACGTCAAGTGTGGGACCTCCCTGCTCTTCCAATTTTTAGCTATTAAAAATTTATTGCTATTAGTCATAATAAAAAATATTTTAAGGTAGGGTTTGAATTTAATCTTGGGGTGTTTGTTCAGGAGCCAGATTAAGGCGTCTAGTGGGATCTGTATCTCTAGGATTTTCTCAATCTCTTTTATCACCACTCTCCAAAAGTCTTGGATAGCTGAACACCACCACCATATGTGGGCCATTCCGCTTCCTACATGCCCACAACGCCAGCAAGTGTTATTAGCTTTAGGGTATATTCGATGGATTCTGCAAGGGGTATAATACCATCTATGTAAAATTTTCATGTTTAGTTCTACTATTGAGGAGGAGGTTGAGGTTTTTAATGTGGTTTGAAAAATTTGTGGTAGTATGATAAGTCCTAAATCATGTTCCCAGCTTTCTATGTAGGGATGTGTATAGCCTGGTTGATTTTGGGATAATATTTTATATATGATGGAGATAGTGTGTCTTGGTGTGGGGAATCTTAAGAATAGATGTTCAAAATTGGTGAGTGGTCTAATCATGTTTCTGGCCTGTGGGTGTTTACTCAAAAAGTTGTGGACCTTATGATACTTAAACCATTGTGTAAAGCATGTTAGTTCATGATTGATAAGAGTCCCCTGTCGTTTAATTCATTTGTTTTCAGAAAGGAGGTGCATGGGTATGTTGTTAATGTTCATTGTAATAAGGTCTGGACCCACTAGGGGACCAAGGTATAGCTCTCCATGTTCTATTAATGAGGTGATTGGTGAGGGTCTGGACGAGAGGAAAGGAAATTGTACTTAAGACCTTTCCCATACCTTCAACGTTTCCAATAGTAATGGGTTAGACGTAATTGAAGCAACGTTTCGCTGCTTAAATGACCAGCACAGAGTGCTAATGTGCTTTATGTGCAGCATATCTAGTTCTATAGTGACCCATTTTTTACAACTATCCCGGATTTACCAATCTAGGATGCGCTGTAGAAAGATTGCCTGTCTATAAGATTTAACATTCGGTAACCCTAGGCCCCCTTGTGATTTAGGCGTCATCCTTATGTTTTTATGCATTCTAGGGTGCTTTTTATTCCACGTAAAGTCACTAAAACTTTTTTGTAAAGATTCCAGGTATTGTTCCGAGATAGGTATAGGTAAGGTTTGCAATAAATAAAGGATACGTGGGAATACCTTCATTTTTATCACATTGATTCGGCAAAGCCAGGATATTTTTTTACTTTTCAAACTAGATAAGTCATTTATTATGTTCTTCTTTAGAGGGATATAGTTATATTTAAACAACAAATCTATGGAAGGGGTGCTATTAATACCCAGGTATTTAAAGAATAGAGGACACCATTTAAAGGGCGCTATTTTTTGTTTTGCTTTTTTTGTGAGCACAATAAAGTAGAGCAGAATCTTTACATTAAAGTCTGAGCAATAGAAGCTACCATATTAATTATTGTCTAACAGTGACGCATGCAGATGCAGCGTATCCATAAACACATGTACACACGGGTGAAAGTAGAAAGCATAGCCATAGCCTTTAACGGATATATTATGATACCTGCATTATAAGTTAATCTGGCATTGCATTGTACTGTCAGTTAATGTTCATTATGTTACCCTGTATTAAGCCAAGGGGGAGAAAGAACATACATCAAGACAGGGTTAGTAGTACTTATGCGTATCTTACCTATTGCAAGCGATACAGAGAGAAATAAAATAAAAAGCAATAAGGAATACTGCACAATAGGAGCAACCATCAAAGGGCTTAGTGAAGTGACCCCAAATATAATATAGGCAGGGATTAAACATGCCTGTTGATCCTTAAAGTAAGTTCTGCGTGTGTACAAAAATACCAGTCTGTCCAGGTGTCCTGCATCAAAACCAGAGAGAGCAGCGTGGGACATTATACATCATCTTAGCCCACACCTTGTCTCACATGCCGTGGGGCGCTCTCTAAGGATGGAAAAAGACTGTATTTCACCCCCTTCAGGGCATCCTCAGTCATCCCCCGTGGCTGTTTGAAGGAATTTTCTTTCGCAGCCTGAGCGAGGCTAGGATATGCAGAACGCAACCCCTTCCACTGAAGTGCAACCCTCCAGTCAGCCTGGGTGAATACAGCCGCCGCTCCTGCCCAGGGTTGCGACAAACGCTCCGGATCAAAGACTCTGACAGCTGCAGCTGACGACCCGAATCCACACAGCACACTGCTTCCAGCGGAGGTATAGTAAATTAATGCGGCACTCACTCTCTCGCTCTGTAGTGAAATCCTTTGTGAATTCGATAGGAATAAGAGGCTTCTTCTTGTCGGCTTAGAAGGGATCTCTTTTCTATCAAGGCCCTCATTCCGGTCTCCATTTTTTGTAACAGTGCCATGTGCGATCCGGAGCTGAGCAGCACCTGTCGCTTCTAGTGATTCATGTGTGTCCCGACTTATTTGCTCGCCAGTTTGAAGAACGATGTCTGGTGACTTAGTATAACATGTCGAAGGCCTAGGCACGCAGGCGCGACCCCAGTCACATGCCAGCTGGTCAGTAATACTTTTAAGTTGTGCTTCCAGTAATCTGGCAAAAATAGCCGTTAGTGATATATCTCCATTATCCATTCTGTGTCAATGTGCATGGTACTTTCTCTCACTAGATTAGGGCATTGGCCGTGCAACACTGGCACTGCTGTTATGAGGACAGATGAGACCTCAGTGATAAGGGGAGGGCCTCAAAGTACAAAGTCCGGTACTGATGGCGCGCAGGCCACACTACAGTCCAAAACCCTTGTTTTTGGGTCAGAGTGCCTTCAGCTAAGCTTCTCCACCTATTTAGATGGTCTGTCACCAAGATTTCAGTTAGGTTTTAGGTAAAAGCGGTGGATAACTCAGGAGCTGAAGCTCAGTGCGACCAACAAGATGGCCGCTGCCCGGAAGTCCCCAGGGCGCTATTTTTTTAACTTGGTTACTTGCTTCTGTGTTTAGTGCAATGTTTAGCAATTCCGATTTAGAGGGGTTTATTAGGAAATTAGAAAGCGCATGGAAAGTATGAAATTCCATAAGAAGTGATGGTATTGCTTTCTCTGGGTTTGTCAGTGTAAACAGTATGTCATTTGTGTATAATGATATAGTGTATTGATGTTTTCCTATCTGGACCCCTTCTATGTGAGGGTTTTGACGAATTTTTGTTGCTATTGTTTCTATAATGCAGGCGAAAAGAATGGAGGATAAAGGAAAGCCTTGCCTAGTGCCATTGGTGATAGTAAAGGGTTTTGATAGTATACCGTTAAGTAGGACTTTTGCAGTGGGTTGTGTGTATAACGCTAAAATACGTTGAATTATTAAGTCCCCGAAACCCATATGTCTTAGTGTGCTTTTGAGAAAGTCCCAGGCCACCCTGTCAAAGGCCTTTTCGGCGTCTGTTGACAGGAGAACCAGGGGTATAATGTTTAAGGTGCATACCGTATTGTCCTTAGCCTCCCTTCCTGGGAAAAATCGACTTGGTCCGGGGATATAAGGACTGGTAATATGGAATTCAATCTCATTGCTAATGTCTTGGCGTATATCTTAATATCTGAATTTAGGAGAGATATGGGTCTGTAATGGGCTGGGTTTTCTAAAGACTTGCCTGGTTTGGGAAGCACTATAATGTAGGCTTCTAATGCTGTTTTAGGGAATGGATGCGTCTCGTCTATGGTATTGAAGTATGTTAATAGATGCGGGATTAATAAATCTTGAAATTTTTTATAATATGCGTATGTAAAGCCGTCTGGTCCAGGAGATTTTCCTGACGGTAGGTTTTTTATAGCCTTCTTTATTTCTTCCGCTTATACAGGGAGTGCAGAATTATTAGGCAAGTTGTATTTTTGAGGATTAATTTTATTATTGAACAACCATCATGTTCTCAATGAACCCAAAAAACTCATTAATATCAAAGCTGAATATTTTTGGAAGTAGTTTTTAGTTTGTTTTTAGTTTTAGCTATTTTAGGGGGATATCTGTGTGTGCAGGTGACTATTACTGTGCATAATTATTAGGCAACTTAACAAAAAACAAATATATACCCATTTCAATTATTTATTTTTACCAGTGAAACCAATATAACATCTCAACATTCACAAATATACATTTCTGAAAAACAAAACAAAAACAAATCAGTGACCAATATAGCCACCTTTCTTTGCAAGGACACTCAAAAGCCTGCCATCCATGGATTCTGTCAGTGTTTTGATCTGTTCACCATCAACATTGTGTGCAGCAGCAACCACAGCCTCCCAGACACTGTTCAGAGAGGTGTACTGTTTTCCCTCCTTGTAAATCTCACATTTGATGATGGACCACAGGTTCTCAATGGGGTTCAGATCAGGTGAACAAGGAGGCCATGTCATTAGATTTTCTTCTTTTATATCCTTTCTTGCCAGCCACGCTGTGGAGTACTTTGGACGCGTGTGATGGAGCATTGTCCTGCATGAAAATCATGTTTTTCTTGAAGGATGCAGACTTCTTCCTGTACCACTGCTTGAGGAAGGTGTCTTCCAGAAACTGGCAGTAGGACTGGGAGTTGAGCTTGACTCCATCCTCAACCCGAAAAGGCCCCACAAGCTCATCTTTGATGATACCAGCCCAAACCAGTACTCCACCTCCACCTTGCTGGCGTCTGAGTCGGACTGGAGCTCTCTGCCCTTTACCAATCCAGCCACGGGCCCATCCATCTGGCCCATCAAGACTCACTCTCATTTCATCAGTCCATAAAACCTTAGAAAAATCAGTCTTGAGATATTTCTTGGCCCAGTCTTGACGTTTCAGCTTGTGTGTCTTGTTCAGTGGTGGTCGTCTTTCAGCCTTTCTTACCTTGGCCATGTCTCTGAGTATTGCACACCTTGTGCTTTTGGGCACTCCAGTGATGTTGCAGCTCTGAAATATGGCCAAACTGGTGGCAAGTGGCATCTTGGCAGCTGCACGCTTGACTTTTCTCAGTTCATGGGCAGTTATTTTGCGCCTTGGTTTTTCCACACGCTTCTTGCGACCCTGTTGACTATTTTGAATGAAACGCTTGATTGTTCGATGATCACGCTTCAGAAGCTTTGCAATTTTAAGAGTGCTGCATCCCTCTGCAAGATATCTCACTATTTTTGACTTTTCTGAGCCTGTCAAGTCCTTCTTTTGACCCATTTTGCCAAAGGAAAGGAAGTTGCCTAATAATTATGCACACCTGATATAGGGTGTTGATGTCATTAGACCACACCCCTTCTCATTACAGAGATGCACATCACCTAATATGCTTAATTGGTAGTAGGCTTTCGAGCCTATACAGCTTGGAGTAAGACAACATGCATAAAGAGGATGATGTGGTCAAAATACTAATTTGCCTAATAATTCTGCACTCCCTGTATAGGTTTTTCTAAGGTGTCTCTTTGTTCTTGGATAGGAAGTGGTCTATCTGCTCCCGACGCCAAGACAGGTTAGGCTCTTGGGTATTTTGTGTGTTATGTAAATTGTATAGGTCCATATAATATTTCCGGAATGTATTAGCTATTGAATGGGATGAATGGTGTGTTTGATTGCATTTATCTTTTATTTGGAGGATGTATGTTGATTTTGTTTTTTTCCTAAGATATCTAGCTAGGGCGCGACTTGGTTTGTTATGGGTAATGTAATTTTGTTGTTTAAGGAAGATGTTTTGACGTCTAAATTCTCTATTTAATATGGATGCTAGGTCGTGACGCTCCTTAGATAATAAATCTAGAAGAATGGTGTCAGAAGGATTAGATTTATGTTGTTGGTCTAGTTTGTCTATGTTTTTAATAAGTTCTGTTGTTTTTTCTCTTTCAAGCTTGTTAATTCTTGCTTTATGGGCTATAAACTCCCCCCTCATAACACATTTATGGGTTTCCCAATTATTCTGTGGAGATGTATCAATTTCGTTATTAAAATGAAAATATTCTTCAATGCGCTCTGACAATGTCTGTTGTAATTCCGGGTCAGCAAGCAGTCTATCGTCCAACCTCCATATATAGTTTGTGATAGGTTTACTGGGCCATTTGAGAGTGATATGGACAAGTGCGTGATCAGACCACAAAACCGGGGAAATACCCGCTGCCCCAAACATACAAATCCCTGTAATATCTGTGAAAATGTAGTCTATTCTGGTATATAACTTATGTGGGTAAGAATAGAAGGTATAATCTCTGTGGAACGGGTGTAGGGTTCTCCATACATCCTTGACGGCTATCTGTTTTAGCAGGGAGTTGGTTTTGGTTATCACTGACAAAGGTGTGGAAGAATGTCTAACTGAGCAATCTAGTTCAGGCTGTAACGGTATATTTAAATCCCCACCCATAATGAGTGTGCCTTTTTGATGTTCTAAAATAAGATTGGAAATTTCTTTCATAAATATGTGTTGTTTCGATTGTGGGGCGTAGAAGGATAAGATGGTGATTGGTTGTCCATATAATAAACCTATGACCACTATGTATCTCCCCTCTCTATCTCTTATAATTTTACTATCTTGAAAAGGTATTCCTTTTTTAATTAATATCCCTACTCCCTGAATTTTGCGTTTGGGATGTGACGCATAGTAGCAGGTGCCATGTTTATATCTAAAAGTTTTGGGCTCCTTACCTTTCAAGAAATGAGTTTCTTGTAGGAGGATTATATCCCCTTTGTGTCTTTTAATAGCAGATAGTGTGGTGGTGCGTTTTCTTGGGGAATTAAGGCCTTTGGAGTTAATCATTAAGATCCTTAAGGATGGATCCCCTACCGAAGTAGCTGTATTTACTGACATTAGTATGCATTAGGAGTGTAAAATGATGAGGAGCACCCGAAGTGAGATATTCACTATCAATGCTATATGTGGAGATGTGGGAGTATTGAAACAGTAGTACAGTCCAGTCATTATAAATAATAAAAAATAATAACATACATAAACATGAAAAAGTTGACATATTTCCTTTCATATATCAACAACAACAGAGGGAAGCTGTTTCCATTTATCTCTGAAATAAGAATTAAAATAAACAATATTGTGCTTTTAGTCTTGTTAGGGAGTGCACTTATATAATTATAACAGTAACTCGTCTAAGAAGATAGTGAGTACATAAGTTTTACCTTATCTTAAAGAAAACCCAGCAACCAAAAAACAGCATATTCTTAACTAAACATTTTATCCTAACAACACTATAATGTTCCCTGAGAGTTCGCTACGATAGTGGAGTAACATCGTTGCAATAGGGAAGGTCTTCCTATATGAGATAGTCCTCCACATAGGTGTATATTAAGCAATTAGTCCTCAGCATTTCTTATGCTGTTTCTGTGTGTGTATAAGTCTAAGTATGAGGTTATTAACCTAAGATGGTTCACCTTTCCAGAATGTTCATTGAAAAGCTAGAACTATATAGAGAAAACTATATCATTAACCTCTCGGTCAGGCCTGATAGGTGAAACAACGTATGTGCTGAAAGATAATAAACTTGTGTACAGCAAGTCTCTGGCCTAATTGATTGTGCTGATAGGTTGGTTCAGGGCGTCTCTTGTCTGGTAGGAGACAGTCATTTCCTTTTTTTCTGTACTGTGGACCATTTTAGCCTTTGGTCTTTCGGATGATGTGGTGGGAGATTCTGCAAAGTGGTAGAACTGTTATCCGCATAGTTCTGCGGCACAGTAAAGCTAATGTTCAAGCTTTTATATAGCGCCTCTAGGTCTGAGTCTTTATACACAATTTGTTGTCCGGCGTGGGAAATGATGATACTGAAGGGAAAGTCCCATCTATATAATCTTTTCTTTTCTTGAAGGGTAGTTGTAATAAACTTGACCGCTTTCCTCATTTCTATTGTTGCAGGACATAGGTCCTGATATATCTGTAGGTCCTGATCTTGGAACTTGAGTGATTGAGGTGTTCTTGCGGCAGTCCATATGTGTTCCTTGTCTCTGTAATGCAGCAATTTTATTATCACATCCCTCTGGGGTGCTGTTGGTAGAGGTTTAGGTTGCAATGCTCTGTGCGCTCGTTGAATAGACATTTCTGTTATCTGCGTAGATTGTGTTTTAGAATTAAACATTTCAATTAGATATGACAAAATCTTGTCTGGGGTTATTTCTTCAGGAATTCCTCTGATTCTCAAATTATTTCTTCTGCCCCTGTTCTTGAGGTCTTCCACTTTCTCCTGTAGTGACTGAATTGAAGAGACTTGTTGTGCTAACCCCATTTCTGCTGTAGACATGAGCGTGTTTAAGGTTTCCTGCCCTGCTTCTAGGTCCTCAATTCTGCAACCTAATTCATTAATATCCTTTCTCACTGCAGATAGTTCTGTTTTGATAAACGTTTTGAGATCTGCTATGTCTGATTTTGAAGAGAGCTTGTCAATTATAGTTTGTATGTGTGACAGCTGCTCTTGGGAGGCTGGTGCTGCCTGAGGAGACTGTAGTTAATCTGTATTATCCTCTTTTGACATTTGTGTTTTATCTATGTGTTTCTGTTCCTGAGAGGCAAAAAAGGTTGTGAGGTTAGAAGTTTGTATGGGTTGTTTATTACCTTTGTCGAGTTTGCTGGGTCTTCTCGTGGCCATGTGTTCGCTCTATAAGCTTCACTATGAAGCCCCGAAGTAGACAGGTCTTGTTATTTCTTTGCTGTAGTTCTGTGCCTTGCTTCCCCGCTTCAGGGGTTAATATGAACTTTTTATGTTAAAGAGACTTTAACCCCTGTTATCAAGAAAGGTTATTATTTGAGGCAAAGTCTGTGCTATTTGGTTAATTAGGCATACAACTTTTTGTCATGTGTTCTTTATTGGTCTGTATATCTCTTTATTGGTCTGTATATCTCTTTATTGGTCTGTATATCTCTTTATTGGTCTGTATATCTCTTTATTGGTCTGTATATCTCTTTATTGGTCTGAATATCTCTTTATTAGTCTGTATATCTCTTTATTGGTCTGTATATCTCTTTATTGGTCTGTATATCTCTTTATTGGTCTGTATATCTCTCACTCATGAAGCACTATCCCACATTACAATCCTGTCTTGATCACCATTAATGTATAACATATTCCCATTAGCTTGTAATACCCATTTTTTCCAAAGCTGTTTTGAGCATGCTGCGGTATTTTACAGCTAAAACAACAACTCTGCGTTCTTACTTGTGGGAATGGCGTCTCCTGAACGTGTGCAGCGGTTTTGTGAGCTGGATTCCTGCTGCTTTATAACTGCGGTTTTTGAGTGTCCCAATTCTGTAGACTTTTTGCCAGGTTAGTGAGGATGCATAGATTCAGCTGGGATCTATGTCACACACGCTCCGTTTGATTGCCCCTTCCTGCGTAGTTAATGATCCTGCGTCTAGTCATACATGCCTCATTTTACCGGAGGTCCGTTATATGGGTTTAAGGTGCTTGCAGGTCCACATGATCAGTGCATTATAGTTTGGATGCACTCCCCTGTCCTCCGAGATGTTTAAATTGAAGTAGGAGCACCTTTCTATGTGTGATATGGAAAAACAGCTACGGAGCTATCCTACAAAGCAGCCATGTTCCTGCACGGCCAAGCTCTGCCCCCTTGCTCCTCTCGTAAGTTAACCCGTATTATTTAGTGTTGAATGTCCCTTTAAACAAGTTATGAGCTGTCTCGTGAAAGCTGACATTATCCTGAGTATAGATACTACTGTCTCATGTGGTTTCTGTCCACAAGGGGAGAAACCAGAATATTAGAGTAGAAAGGTCAAAACTGAAATCTGCATGGGTTCATTTAAATTTTAAATAGAAGCAGTTTAGCAGTTTACTTACATTAGAAAGAATGCTTCTAGTAAAATGTATTAATGTTTTCAGTGGCATACCCACATATGCTGTGACCAATATCCAAACACCACACCTTCTTAGAGAGCTAGCAGTGGCTTGTATGACAATTAAATCTTCACTGGCACAATACACACTACCAACAGCTCTCTGAGCAGACATGGGGCCGATTTATCAATTGTCAGGCGGACATGTTCTGCTGTAGCGATCATGTCCACCCGACATCAATAAATGCCAACAGCATACGCTGTCGGCATTTATCATTGCACAAGCATTTTGTGTAAAATGCTTGTGCAATGCCGCCCCCTGCACATTCGCGACCACTAGCAGGGGGCGTCAATCATCCCGATCGTATCCGATCAGGACGATTGCTGTCCGCCACTTCAGAGGTTGCAGATGAGTTAAGGAGCAGCGGTCTTATGGCCGCTGCTTTTTAACTTTTGTTTCGCGCAGAAACTGCTGCATTCGCAGCATGCTAATTCGGCCCCATGGTATTTAAATCATGATACTTGTGCATATGCTGCTAAAACAGTAATACATTTTACTCGAAGCATGTTTGTTAATGTCAGTATAATGCACATTGTTCTATTCAAACACAAAATACATTCATACATTCAATCCCTTTAAAGGGACATTATACACTCATTTTTTATTTGCATAAATGTTTTGTAGATGATCTATTTATATAGCCCATAAAGTTTTTTTTTTAAATAAATGTATAGTTTTGCTTATTTTTAAATAACATTGCTCTGATTTTCAGACTCCTAACCAAGCCCCAAAGTTTTATGTGAATACTGTCAGCTACCTTCTCCAGCTTGCTCCTGTTTGTGTAAAGGGTCTTTTCATATGCAAAAGAAGGGGGAGGGGGGGATTGTCTTGTTTGCCACTTGCAGTGGGCTTTCCAGCTACATTTTCAACAGAGCCAAACTTACAGCTTCTTAGTAAGTTTTTAAACAGTTTTATACTGGATTTTTATATCAGTATCTGTGCATATTATTCTTTATAGTAGTTTCTATTACATGCAGTTATATGAAAATGAGTGTATACTGTCCCTTTAAGTAAATAAAGTTTTCAGGCTAAAATCTAAAAATGAGTTAAAGGGACAGTCAACACCAGAATTTTTGTTGTTTAAAGAGATAGACAATCCCTTTATTACCCATTCCCCAGTTTTGCAAAACCAACACTGTTATATTAATACACTTTTTACTTCTGTGACTAACTTGTATCTAAGCCCCTAATCACATGACTTTTAGTTATTATCTATTGACTTGCATTTTAGCCAATTAGTGCAGTGTCTGCCACTAGCCACGGGCGTGATCACAATGCTATCTATATGGCCTACATGAGCTAGCTCTCCCCTGCTGTGAAAAGTAAATAAAATAGAGGCGGCCTTCAAGGGCTTAGAAATTATCATATGTGCCTCCCTAGGTTTGCTTTCAACTAGAATACCAAGAGAACAAAGCAAAATTGTTGATAAATTGGAAAGTTGTTTAAAATTACATGCCCTATTTGAAAAATGAAAGTTTTTTTGGGACTTGACTGTCCCTTTAACTACCTTGCTGTTGGTGTCCTGGAGGGAGCGCTTTTGGTGCCTGTGTCTTTCAGATACTGAGTATCTTCTGTTATGCAGCATTGCCGCAATATTCTCTACAGAGGCAGCTTCACTCAGTGCCTCAATGCTGTAAACTTCATCAGCAAGAGTTATATAACCACTGGAGAAAACACAAACAATATACGTTATTTTGCATAATGGAAAAAACTGCTTGATTTATAAAACAATTGTACACACATATGTAGCTGTATAATCAGGGAGACACAATTATTTGTGTTCATTTAAAGAGACAGTGTACTTTAAAGTAGTTTTCCCTTAATGTGTTTCAACTGACTTGGAGTAGCGGCAGAGTAGAAAATGTAGGGGAAATTATTGATTATTTTTGGAAATGTTCTAAATGCCCATATAAATGGGCTGAGCCTGCAGAAATAGCAGACCTCCTAATATTATCTATCTCTCTTTGGGTCTGATATTCCAAACCTTTCCGTTCAGGTGAGATGATCTAAGACGTCTCGTCAGAAGGGACAGGACCCTAAAAAAATGTTAGAAACACAAATGTGACTTTTAAAGATATTTAGCTCACTATACAGGGTTCTTATGTGAAGGAGAGATCCCTACATTACAATATAAGGTCTCAAAAAATCCCAAAGATTTTGTCTGATTTCTCTCCATGCTGGCGTGCTCTTGAATATCAGACCCTTTACATTAAGGCTTTCTTTTTTAAAGGGACAGTCTACTACAGAATTTTTATTGTTTAAAAATATAGATAATCCCTTTATTACCCATTCCTTAGTTTTGCACAACCAACACTGTTATATTAATATACTTTTTACCTCGTATCTAGGCCTCTGCAGACTGCCCCCTTATCTGAGTTCTTTTGACAGACTTGCATTTTAGGCAATAATTGCTTACTTCTAAATAACTACACGGGAGTGAGCACAATGTTATCCATGTGCCACACAAGAACAACTGTCAAAATGCACTGAGATTAGAGGCGGTTTTCAACAGTTTAGAAATCAGTTTGAGCCTACCTAGGTTTAGCTTTCATAAAAGAATAGCAAGAGAGCAAAGCAAATTTGATGATAAAAGTAAATTGGAAAGTTGTTTACAATTGCGTGCCCTATCTGAATCATGAAAGTTTAATTTGGGCTAGACTGTCCCTGAATGAAGCTTGAGGAATTTAAAGGGACATGAAACCCACAATTTTTCAGATAGAGACAAAACAAATTTAAAAAAGTTTCCAATTTAATTCTATTATCAAATGAGCTTCGTTCTCATGTTATTCTTCGGAATCTGTTGGCGCTCTACAAATAACCGATAATAATAATTCTTTGTTGAAGAGATATCTGAAGCTAATGTATAACATTGTTGCAAAGCTGCTGCCATTTAGTGTTGCAGACATGTGCACACCCCTAAATTTAACTTCCTGCTTTTCAACAAAGGATACCAAGGAAACAAAGAATATTTTGATAGAATTAAATTGGAAAGTTGTGAAAAATCTGGGGTTTTATGTCCCTTTAAGCTTATATCCCCTGATATACATTGATAGCTCATTACAGTTTCTATCTAGTAACCACACTGAGTAAATAAATAGAAATAAAGTGGTCACCTGAGGCCGTGGCAAGTACACAGTGACACAAACGATTCTGCGACTCCATCTAATGTCCCGGTATAGCAGCAGTGTGCCTGTGGTTGGAAAATATAAAGCAATAAACATCTGAATGTAAAACACACAATCAGTCATAAAGTGTATCTAAATGATCATACCCCAGATGTGACATGTGTGTCGTTAACACTTTCTTATCATTTTGTGCCAAAATATCAGTATTATTTTAAAATGTCCAATTATTTACAATCAAGAACAATCACTTTTGAAAGTAGGAAATTATTTCTTTTTTTTCAAACTTGAACCGAGATTCACAGCCCTCCCCTCTAAAACATAATCAGAGCACAAATTGGTAAAATGGGCTTTTAATAGACAAAACATCTGATGCAGAAAGTATTCTCTGATGGACTGGAACACGATTAACTCTAAAATTCTGTAATGTGCCAGAGCATTTTATTATAACACCATTGCTCAAATAGGTTAAATGCTTAGTTTGTCAGGTCTGGATCAGAAATCCACTACTGGTCTGAATATGGCCACTGAGCCAATCAGCAGTTGCATACCTGCATAGCTACTAATCACTGGCTGTCTTCAGCGCAGGACTGGTAGTATATTGCTACTTTGAAGCCAGCTTTAACTCTGTGTTTAATCCCTTAGGGGGTTCTGCTCAAGCAATAGCACAATAATTAACTGCTCTTTTTTAATGTAGTTGAAATTGGCCCCAGTTAATGCAGTGCTCTGCGGTTCCCGAATGGTACTTCTATTATGTGTTTAATACATAAAAGTACATGATCTAACGGACCAGAGCATGTCATTCTTTTAATTATAATGGCCCTTCAAAACTAATTTGTCTCTAAAAATTCACCCCGACATTGGACCAGATTACGAGCGGCGCGTTAACAGTTACGTGCAAGTGAAAAGGGTTTATCGCGGGCGTTTGCTCGCGTCGGGTTTACCGCCCATACAACAAGTTGAAAGTAAACGTGATTGCTTACTAGATTTACACTAAAATGATCACTGCGTCCTCAGATCTCTGGTTAACTATTTTGTGAAACACAAAAGTGTCACAAAACACATCAAAAATACATTACAAAGTACAGTTACACTCATAATAACACTGTCTATTAAATACATTACATAGTACAGTTACACTCATAATAACACTGTTTGATAAATACATTACATAGTACAGTTACACTCATAATAACACTGTCTGATAAATACATTACATAGTATAGTTACGCTCATAATAACACTGTCTATTAAATACATTACATAGTACAGTTACACTCATAATAACACTGTCTGATAAATACATTACATAGTACAGTTACACTCATAATAACACTGTCTGATAAATACATTACATAGTACAGTTACACTCATAATAATTATGTCTATTAAATACATTACATAGTCCAGTTATACTCATAATAACACTGTCTGATAAATACATTACATAGTACAGTTACACTCATAATAACACTGTTTGATAAATACATTACATAGTACAGTTACACTCATAATAACACTGTCTGATAAATACATTACATAGTACAGTTACACTCATAATAACACTGTCTGATAAATACATTACATAGTACAGTTACAATCATAATAATACTGTCTATTAAATACATTACATAGTCCAGTTATACTCATAATAACACTGTCTGATAAATACATTACATAGTACAGTTACACTCATAATAACACTGTCTGATAAATACATTACATAGTACAGTTACACTCATAATAACACTGTTTGATAAATACATTACATAGTACAGTTACACTCATAATAACACTGTCTGATAAATACATTACATAGTATAGTTACGCTCATAATAACACTGTCTGATAAATACATTACATAGTATAGTTACACTCATAATAACACTGTCTGATAAATACATTACATAGTACAGTTACACTCATAATAATACTGTCTATTAAATACATTACATAGTATAGTTACGCTCATAATAACACTGTCTGATAAATACATTACATAGTATAGTTACACTCATAATAACACTGTCTGATAAATACATTACATAGTACAGTTACGCTCATAATAACACTGTCTGATAAATACATTACATAGTACAGTTACACTCATAATAACACTGTATTAAATACATTACATAGTACAGTTACACTCATAATAACACTGTCTATTAAATACATTACATAGTACAGTTACACTCATAATAACACTGTCTATTAAATACATTACATAGTACAGTTACACTCATAATAACACTGTCTAATAAATACATTACATAGTACAGTTACACTCATAATAACACTGTCTGATAAATACATTACATAGTACAGTTACACTCATAATAACACTGTCTATTAAATACATTACATAGTATAGTTACACTCATAATAACACTGTCTGATAAATACATTACATAGTACAGTTACACTCATAATAACACTGTCTGATAAATACATTACATAGTACAGTTACACTCATAATAACACTGTCTGATAAATACATTACATAGTACAGTTACACTCATAATAACACTGTCTGATAAATACATTACATAGTACAGTTACACTCATAATAACACTGTCTATTAAATACATTACATAGTACAGTTACACTCATAATAACACTGTCTAATAAATACATTACATAGTACAGTTACACTCATAATAACACTGTCTGATAAATACATTACATAGTACAGTTACACTCATAATAACACTGTCTGATAAATACATTACATAGTACAGTTACACTCATAATAACACTGTCTAATAAATACATTACATAGTACAGTTACACTCATAATAACACTGTCTAATAAATACATTACATAGTATAGTTACACTCATAATAACACTGTCTAATAAATACATTACATAGTATAGTTACACTCATAATAACACTGTCTGATAAATACATTACATAGTATAGTTACACTCATAATAACACTGTCTGATAAATACATTACATAGTACAGTTACACTCATAATAACACTGTCTGATAAATACATTACATAGTACAGTTACACTCATAATAACACTGTCTGATAAATACATTACATAGTACAGTTACACTCATAATAACACTGTCTGATAAATACATTACATAGTACAGTTACACTCATAATAACACTGTCTATTAAATACATTACATAGTACAGTTACACTCATAATAACACTGTCTAATAAATACATTACATAGTACAGTTACACTCATAATAACACTGTCTGATAAATACATTACATAGTACAGTTACACTCATAATAACACTGTCTGATAAATACATTACATAGTACAGTTACACTCATAATAACACTGTCTAATAAATACATTACATAGTACAGTTACACTCATAATAACACTGTCTAATAAATACATTACATAGTATAGTTACACTCATAATAACACTGTCTAATAAATACATTACATAGTATAGTTACACTCATAATAACACTGTCTAATAAATACATTACATAGTATAGTTACACTCATAATAACACTGTCTAATAAATACATTACATAGTACAGTTACACTCATAATAACACGGTCTATTAAATACATTACATAGTACAGTTACACTCATGATAACACTGTCTAATAAATACATTACATAGTACAGTTACACTCATGATAACACTGTCTAATAAATACATTACATAGTACAGTTACACTCATAATAACACTGTCTATTAAATACATTACATAGTACAGTTACACTCATAATAACACTGTCTATTAAATACATTACATAGTACAGTTACACTCATAATAACACTGTCTGATAAATACATTAAATAGTACAGTTACATTCATAGTAACACTGTCTGATAAATACATTACATAGCACAGTTACACTCATAATAACACTGTCTAATAAATACATTACATAGTACAGTTACACTCATAATAACACTGTCTAATAAATACATTACATAGTACAGTTACACTCATAATAACACTGTCTATTAAATATATTACATAGTACAGTTACACTCATAATAACACTGTCTATTAAATATATTACATAGTACAGTTACACTCATAATAACACTGTCTATTAAATACATTACATAGTACAGTTACACTCATAATAACACTGTCTAATAAATACATTACATAGTACAGTTACACTCATAATAACACTGTCTATTAAATGCATTACATAGTACAGTTACACTCATAATAACACTGTCTAATAAATACATTACATAGTACAGTTACACTCATAATAACACTGTCTAATAAATACATTACATAGTATAGTTACACTCATAATAACACTGTCTAATAAATACATTACATAGTACAGTTACACTCATAATAACACTGTCTAATAAATACATTACACAGTACAGTTACACTCATAATAACACTGTCTATTAAATACATTACATAGTATAGTTACACTCATAATAACACTGTCTAATAAATACATTACATAGTACAGTTACACTCATAATAACACTGTCTATTAAATACATTACATAATACAGTTACCCTTATAATAACACTGTCTAATAAATACATTACATAGTATAGCTTTAACTCTGTGTTTAATCCCTTAGGGGGTTCTGCTCAAGCAATAGCACAATAATTAACTACTCTTTTTTAATGTAGTTGAAATTTGCCCCAGTTAATGCAGTGCTCTGCGGTTCCCGAATGGTACTTCTATTATGTGTTTAATACATAAAGGTACATGATCTAACGGACCAGAGCATGTCATTCTTTTAATTATAATGGCCCTTCAAAACTAATTTGTCTCTAAAAATTCACCCCGACATTGGACCAGATTACGAGCGGCGCGTTAACAGTTACGTGCAAGTGAAAAGTGTCACAAAACACATCAAAAATACATTACAAAGTACAGTTACACTCATAATAACACTGTCTATTAAATACATTACATAGTACAGTTACACTCATAATAACACTGTCTGATAAATACATTACATAGTACAGTTACACTCATAATAACACTGTCTGATAAATACATTACATAGTACAGTTACACTCATAATAATACTGTCTATTAAATACATTACATAGTATAGTTACGCTCATAATAACACTGTCTATTAAATACATTACATAGTACAGTTACACTCATAATAACACTGTCTGATAAATACATTACATAGTACAGTTAGACTCATAATAACACTGTCTGATAAATACATTACATAGTACAGTTACACTCATAATAATACTGTCTATTAAATATATTACATAGTATAGTTACGCTCATAATAACACTGTCTGATAAATACATTACATAGTATAGTTACACTCATAATAACACTGTCTGATAAATACATTACATAGTACAGTTACGCTCATAATAACACTGTCTATTAAATACATTACATAGTACAGTTACACTCATAATAACACTGTCTATTAAATACATTACATAGTACAGTTACACTCATAATAACACTGTCTATTAAATACATTACATAGTACAGTTACACTCATAATAACACTGTCTATTAAATACATTACATAGTACAGTTACACTCATAATAACACTGTCTAATAAATACATTACATAGTACAGTTACACTCATAATAACACTGTCTGATAAATACATTACATAGTACAGTTACACTCATAATAACACTGTCTATTAAATACATTACATAGTATAGTTACACTCATAATAACACTGTCTGATAAATACATTACATAGTACAGTTACACTCATAATAACACTGTCTGATAAATACATTACATAGTACAGTTACACTCATAATAACACTGTCTGATAAATACATTACATAGTACAGTTACACTCATAATAACACTGTCTGATAAATACATTACATAGTACAGTTACACTCATAATAACACTGTCTATTAAATACATTGCATAGTACAGTTACACTCATAATAACACTGTCTAATAAATACATTACATAGTACAGTTACACTCATAATAACACTGTCTGATAAATACATTACATAGTACAGTTACACTCATAATAACACTGTCTGATAAATACATTACATAGTACAGTTACACTCATAATAACACTGTCTAATAAATACATTACATAGTACAGTTACACTCATAATAACACTGTCTGATAAATACATTACATAGCACAGTTACACTCATAATAACACTGTCTAATAAATACATTACATAGTACAGTTACACTCATAATAACACTGTCTAATAAATACATTACATAGTACAGTTACACTCATAATAACACTGTCTATTAAATATATTACATAGTACAGTTACACTCATAATAACACTGTCTATTAAATATATTACATAGTACAGTTACACTCATAATAACACTGTACTATGTAATATATTTACACTCATAATAACACTGTCTAATAAATACATTACATAGTAAAGTTACACTCATAATAAAACTGTCTATTAAATACATTACATAGTAAAGTTACACTCATAATAACACTGTCTGATAAATACATTACATAGTACAGTTACACTCATAATAACACTGTCTATTAAATACATTACATAGTACAGTTACACTCATAATAACACTGTCTAATAAATACATTACATAGTATAGTTACATTCATAATAACACTGTCTGATAAATACATTACATAGTACAGTTACACTTATAATAACACTGTCTGATAAATACATTACATAGTACAGTTACACTCATAATAACACTGTCTAATAAATAGATTACATAGTACAGTTACACTCATAATAACACTGTCTATTAAATACATTACATAATACAGTTACCCTTATAATAACACTGTCTAATAAATACATTACATAGTATAGTTACACTCATAATAACTCTGTCTAATAAATACATTACATAGTACAGTTACACTCATAATAACACTGTCTGATAAATACATTACATAGTACAGTAACACTCATAATAACACTGTCTGATAAATACATTACATAGTACAGTTACACTCATAATAACACTGTCTGATAAATACATTACATAGTACAGTTACACTCATAATAACACCAGCTAATAAATACATTACATAGTACAGTTACACTCATAATAACACTGTCTAATTAATACATTACACAGTACAGTTACACTCATAATAACACTGTCTATTAAATACATTACATAGTATAGTTACACTCATAATAACACTGTCTATTAAATACATGACATAGTACAGTTACACTCATAATAACACTGTCTATTAAATACATTACACAGTACAGTTACACTCATAATAACACTGTCTAATAAATACATTACACAGTACAGTTACACTCATAATAACACTGTCTAATAAATACATTACACAGTACAGTTACACTCATAATAACACTGTCTATTAAATACATTACATAGTATAGTTGCACTCATAATAACACTGTCTGATAAATACATTACATAGTACAGTTACACTCATAATAACACTGTCTATTAAATACATTACATAGTACAGTTACACTCATAATAACACTGTCTGATAAATACATTACATAGTATAGTTACACTCATAATAACACTGTCTATTAAATACATTACATAGTATAGTTACACTCATAATAACACTGTCTAATAAATACATTACATAGTACAGCTACACTCATAATAACACTGTCTAATAAATACATTACATAGTATAGTTACACTCATAATAACACTGTCTGATAAATACATTACATAGTACAGTTACACTCATAATAACACTGTCTGATAAATACATTACATAGTATAATTACACTCATAATAACACTGCCTGATAAATACATGACATAGTACAGTTACACTCATAATAACACTGTCTGATAAATACATTACATAGTATAGTTAGACTCATAATAACACTGTCTAATAAATACATTACATAGTATAGTTACACTCATAATAACACTGTCTGATAAATACATTACATAGTACAGTTACACTCATAATAACACTGTCTATTAAATACATAACATAGTATAGTTACACTCATAATAACACTGTCTAATAAATATATTACATAGTATAGTTACACTCATAATAACACTGTCTATTAAATACATTACATAATACAGTTACACTCATAATAACACTGTCTAATAAATACATTACATAGTACAGTTACACTCATAATAACACTGTCTATTAAATACATTACATAGTATAGTTACACTCATAATAACACTGTCTAATAAATACATTAAATAGTACAGTTACACTCATAATAACACTGTCTATTAAATACATTACATAGTACAGTTACACTCATAATAACACTGTCTGATAAATACATTGCATAGTACAGTTATACTCATAATAACACTGTCTAATAAATACATTACATAGTATAGTTACACTCATAATAACACTGTCTGATAAATACATTACATAGTATAGTTACACTCATAATAACACTGCCTGATAAATACATTACATAGTATAGTTACACTCATAATAACACTGTCTAATAAATACATTACATAGTATAGTTACACTCATAATAACACTGTCTGATAAATACATTACATAGTATAGTTACACTCATAATAACACTGTCTGATAAATACATTACATAGTATAGTTACACTCATAATAACACTGCCTGATAAATACATTACATAGAATAGTTACACTCATAATAACATTGTCTGATAAATACATTACACAGTACAGTTACACTCATAATAACACTGTCTATTAAATACATTACATAGTACAGTTACACTCATAATAACACTGTCTAATAAATACATTACATAGTACAGTTACACTCATAATAACACTGTCTGATAAATACATTACACAGTACAGTTACACTCATAAT
>NC_069500.1:1399445583-1399470583 GCF_027579735.1 Bombina bombina
AATACCAAGAAAATTAAAATACAGCAAAACAAAAGACCTCATCAGCTTTAAGATAGTGAGACACGACCAGATGAGGCACCTCTCACAAGCAATCACGTCTTTCTAAATCCCACGTGTTGATTTAAAGGGACAGTCAAGTCCAAAATAAACTTTCATGATTCAGATAGGTCATGTCATTTTAAACAATTTTTCAATTTACTTTTATCAACAATTTTTCTTTGTTTCCTTGGTATTCTTAGTTGAAAGCTAAACCTAGGAGGTTCATATGCTAATTTCTTAGACCTAGAAGGCCACCTCTAATCTGAAAGCATTTTGACAGTTTTTCACCAATAGAGGGCATTAGTTCATGTGTGTCATATAGATAACACTGGGCTCACGCACGTGTAGCTCCTAGGATCTAGCACTGATTGGCTAAAATGCAAGTCAGTCAAAAGTACTTACGAGACTTCTTAGATAATCTCTTCAGATCATAGAGCTTTAGTGAATATGGTCGGGAGAAGCTGTTAGTGAATTTGCTCATTAAAGGACAAGTAAATACAGTAGATTTGCATAAACAACAAATGCATGATAAAAAGACAATGCAATTATATTTATTATAGTGCGAGCGGACATGATACGATGTAGCGTACCATGTCAGCCGCACAATGATAAATGCCGACAGCATACGCTGTCGGCATTTATCATTGCACCAGTAGTTCTTGTGAACTGCTGGTGCAATGCCGCCCCCTGCAGATTTCGCGGCAGCTATCAGGGGGTGTCAATCAACTTGATCGTATTTGATCGGGTTGATTTCTGTTCGCCGCCTCAGAGCAGGCAGACAGGTTATGGAGCCGCGGTCTTTAGACCACTGCTTCATAACTTCTGTTTCTGGCGAGCCTGAAGGCTCGCTGGAAACACGGGGCATCAAGCTCCATTCGGAGCTTGATAAATTGACCCCTTAGTCTGAACAAATTTCAAAGTTATGTATATTTCCACTTCTCCTGTATCATGTGACAGACTTCAGCCAATCACAAATGCATATATGTATATTCTATGAATTCTTGCACATGCTCAGTGGCAGCTGGTGACTTAAAAGTGTAAATATAAAAAGACTGATAATTTTGTTAATGGAACTAAATTGAAAAGTTGTTTAAAATTGCTGCTGTATCTGAATCATGAAAGTTTAATTTTGACTTGAGTGTCCCTTTAAATACTAATGTATAGCGTGTTGTCTTCACTGATTCCCGGAGGGGGTAGGCAAATGCCCCCTGGAAAAGCACTACTCACTCTAATGTTAATGAGTTCACAGTTTTTAAAGTGATGTGCAACTCATGTGTACAACAAGCACAGACTGTAACTGACATTGTTATGTGTGTGTACAACAAGCACAGACTGTAACTGACATTGTTATGTGTGTGTACAACAAGCACATACTGTAACTGACATTATTATGTGTGTGTACAACAAGCACAGACTGTAACTGACATTGTTATGTGTGTGTACAACAATCACAGACTGTAACTGACATTATTATGTGTGTGTACAACAAGCACATACTGTAACTGACATTATTATGTGTGTGTACAACAAGCACAGACTGTAACTGACATTGTTATGTGTGTGTACAACAATCACAGACTGTAACTGACATTATTATGTGTGTGTACAACAAGCACATACTGTAACTGACATTGTTATGTGTGTGTACAACAAGCACATACTGTAACTGACATTATTATGTGTGTGTACAACAAGCACAGACTGTAACTGACATTGTTATGTGTGTGTACAACAATCACAGACTGTAACTGACATTATTATGTGTGTGTACAACAAGCACAGACTGTAACTGACATTGTTATGTGTGTGTACAACAAGCACAGACTGTAACTGACATTGTTATGTGTGTGTACAACAAGCACAGACTGTAACTGACATTGTTATGTGTGTGTACAACAAGCACAGACTGTAACTGACATTGTTATGTGTGTGTACAACAAGCACAGACTGTAACTGACATTGTTATGTGTGTGTACAACAAGCACATACTGTAACTGACATTATTATGTGTGTGTACAACAAGCACAGACTGTAACTGACATTGTTATGTGTGTGTACAACAAGCACAGACTGTAACTGACATTGTTATGTGTGTGTACAACAATCACAGACTGTAACTGACATTATTATGTGTGTGTACAACAAGCACAGACTGTAACTGACATTATTATGTGTGTGTACAACAAGCACAGACTGTAACTGACATTATTATGTGTGTGTACAACAAGCACAGACTGTAACTGACATTATTATGTGTGTGTACAACAAGCACAAACTGTAACTGACATTATTATGTGTGTGTACAACAAGCACAGACTGTAACTGACATTGTTATGTGTGTGTACAACAAGCACAGACTGTAACTGACATTGTTATGTGTGTGTACAACAAGCACAGACTGTAACTGACATTGTTATGTGTGTGTACAACAAGCACAGACTGTAACTGACATTGTTATGTGTGTGTACAACAAGCACATACTGTAACTGACATTGTTATGTGTGTGTACAACAAGCACAGACTGTAACTGACATTGTTATGTGTGTGTACAACAAGCACAGACTGTAACTGACATTGTTATGTGTGTGTACAACAATCACAGACTGTAACTGACATTATTATGTGTGTGTACAACAAGCACAGACTGTAACTGACATTATTATGTGTGTGTACAACAAGCACAGACTGTAACTGACATTATTATGTGTGTGTACAACAAGCACAGACTGTAACTGACATTATTATGTGTGTGTACAACAAGCACAAACTGTAACTGACATTATTATGTGTGTGTACAACAAGCACAGACTGTAACTGACATTGTTATGTGTGTGTACAACAAGCACAGACTGTAACTGACATTGTTATGTGTGTGTACAACAAGCACAGACTGTAACTGGCATTGTTATGTGTGTGTACAACAAGCACAGACTGTAACTGACATTGTTATGTGTGTGTACAACAAGCACAGACTATAACTGACATTGTTATGTGTGTGTACAACAAGCACAGATTGTAACTGACATTGTTATGTGTGTGTACAACAAGCACAGACTGTAACTGACATTGTTATGTGTGTGTACAACAAGCACAGACTGTAACTGACATTGTTATGTGTGTGTACAACAAGCACAGACTGTAACTGACATTATTATGTGTGTGTACAACAAGCACAGATTGTAACTGACATTGTTATGTGTGTGTACAACAAGCACAGACTGTAACTGACATTGTTATGTGTGTGTACAACAAGCACAGACTGTAACTGACATTGTTATGTGTGTGTACAACAAGCACAGACTGTAACTGACATTATTATGTGTGTGTACAACAAGCACAGACTGTAACTGACATTATTATGTGTGTGGGAACATTTATGTAGCTGTTCATGGTTGTGCCGAGTTATTGTATCTGCCGGATTAGCATGGAGCAGAAGGAAATATCACTTTACCAGAGCAGCATCTCATTACCATTAGACACACCACAGGTTTTAACACCACGGCCCAGATTAGCCTACAGCACCCTGATGAATGACACTGATATAAAGATTAAAGAGACATTCTAATTCACAAATGACATGATCCCTTTCATTACAACATTACTGACCCTAAATAAATTAATGTTTATTAACCTCCACAAATAGGTTAAACACCGAGGCAAAGCCCTGTAGTACTTGAGCAGAAACCATCTGAGGATTAACAGCTCTGTGCAAATGGTTCCCTTGATTGGCTCATAACTGGTTTCCTACTTGAGAGCTGCAAACCTTGTGGTTTTGAGGGTTAAACTAGCTGGTATGTATTTTCTGAGAGTGCAAATGGACATTCTTCCCTGCTCCAGAGCAAACAATAGTTACCCAAGCCTGCCACAGCGTGCATGGTATGTGAGGTCATATAAACAACTAATTAGTGATTGTGCCCTGTAGTCACAAGGCCATTATACAGCAGCTGGGCAATGCTACTCCAACATGGTGTGTTTCCTACAGTAAACAGAATAAAACCAATTCTAACAATTGTGCAAGAAGTCATTATTTCCAATGGTGAAGCTAAACGGCACAGAGTAAAATCATATTGTCTGGAGTCAGTTTATTAAGATATGTAGATCTAGTGCTAATAGATAATATTCAGTAAATGGCCTCTCCAGCCTCACCTGTTTGTTACCTGTAAGAATCACTAGAGAACATAGTATGACTATAGCTAGTGATGTCGCAAACCTAAAATTTTCAGTTCGCGAACGGCGAACGCGAACTTCCGCAAATGTTCGTGAACCGGCGAACCGGGCGAACCGCCATAGACTTCAATAGACAGGCGAATTTTAAAACCCACAGGGACTCTTTCTGGCCACAATAGTGATGGAAAAGTTGTTTCAAGGGGACTAACACCTGGACTGTGGCATGCCGGAGGGGGATCCATGGCAAAACTCCCACGGAAAATTACATAGTTGATGCAGAGTCTGGTTTTAATCCATAAAGGGCATAAATCACCTAACATTCCTAAATTGTTTGGAATAACGTGCTTTAAAACATCACGTATGATGTTGTATCGATCAGGTAGTGTAAGTTTACGCCCGCTTCACAGTGACAGACCAAACTCCCTGTTTAACACACCGCAAACAACCGCAAACAGTCCATTTGCACAACAGCAAACTCCCCATTTGAACAAGGTTGTACCTGAGCTCTGCAATCACGGCATTCTGGTGGTGGCAACAGCATGCGTTGATTGGCGTGCTTAAGATGGCAGGGACAATTGTGGGGTGGGGGAGGGAAGAGAGCTCTTTGGGAGGGATCAGGGGGTCTGATGTGTCAGGTGGGAAGCTGATCTCTACACTAAAGCTAAAATTAACCCTGCAAGCTCCCTACAAGCTACCTAATTAACCCCTTCACTGCTGGGCATAATTCATGTGTTGTGCGCAGTTGCATTTAGTGGCCTTCTAACTACCAAAAAGCAAGCCAAAGCCATATATGTCTGCTATTTCTGAACAAAGGGGATCCCAGAGAAGCATTTACAACTATTTGTGCCATAATTGCACAAGCTGTTTGTAAATAATTTCAGTGAGAAACCTAAAGTTTGGAAAAAGTTGACTATTTTTTTTAATTTGATTGCATTTGGCGGTGAAACTGGTGGCATGAAATATACCAAAATGGGCCTAGATCAATACTTGGGGTTGTCTACTACACTACACTAAAGCTAAAATTAACCCTACAAGCTCCCTACAAGCTCTCTAATTAACCCCTGCACTGCTGAGCATAATACATGTGTGGTGCGCAGCGGCATTTAGCGGCCTTCTAATTACCAAAAAGCAATGCCAAAGCCATATATGTCTGCTATTTCTGAAAAAAGGGGATCCCAGAGAAGCATTTACAACCATTTATGCCATAATTGCACAAGCTATTTGTAAATCATTTCAGTGAGAAACCTAAAGTTTGTGAAAAAATTTGTGAAAAAGTGAACAATTTTTTTTATTTGATCGCATTTGGTGGTGAAATGGTGGCATGAAATATACCAAAATGGGCCTAGATCAATACTTTGGGATGTCTTCTAAAAAAAAATATATACATGTCAATGGCTATTCAGGGATTCCTGACAGATATCAGTGTTCCAATGTAACTAGCGCTAATTTTGAAAAAAAGTGGTTTGGAAATAGCAAAGTGCTACTTGTATTTATTGCCCCATAAATTGCAAAAAAAGCAAAGAACATGTAAACATTGGGTATTTCTAAACTCAGGACAAAATTTAGAAACTATTTAGCATGGGTGTTTTTTGGTGGTTGTAGATGAGTAACAGATTTTGGGGGTCAAAGTTAGAAAAAGTGTGTTTTTTCCATTTTTTCCTCATATTTTATAATTTTTTTATAGTAAATTATAGGATATTATGAAAATAATGGTATCTTTAGAAATTCCATTTAATGGCGAGAAAAACGGTATATAATATGTGTGGGTACAGTAAACGAGTAAGAGGAAAATTACAGCTAAACACAAACACCGCAGAAATGTAAAAATAGCCCTGGTCCCAAACGGACAGAAAATGGAAAAGTGCTGTGGTCATTAAGGGGTTAATGTACACTACTGTTACACCAGATATGAGTTCAACTGGTGTGACACTGTGCCCTGGCAGGCCCTGAAACGCACACGTGTGAAGGAAACTGACTGCTATTATTTCACAGTCAAAAAAGTGTTGTTTTTTTTAAATGTACACTACTGTTACACCAGATATGAGTGGTGGCACTGGGCAAGTGGGCACAGTATACGCTGTGAGCCTGACACACACGCTGGCAGGCAGGCAACTGCAATTAGATTACACAGGGAAAAAAAAAAAAAAAGCAGACTGATGTTCTAGCCCTAAAAAGGGCTTTTTGGGGTGCTGTCCTTACAGCAGAGATCAGATGAGTCCTTCAGGACTGTAGTGGACACTGAATACACTAGCCTAGCTATCGATTTCCCTATTAAATCAGCAGCAGCTACACTGTCCCTCCTCTCACTAAGAATGCAGCTTCCGAATTAATCTAAAATGGATGCTGTCCAGGAGGTGGGAGGGTCTGGGAGGGAGGGTTTGCTGCTGATTGGCTGGAATGTGTCTGCTGACTGTGAGGTACAGGGTCAAAGTTTACTCAATGATGATGAATAGGGGGCAGACCGAACATCGCATATGTTCGCCCTTCGCGGCGAACGCGAACATGCTATGTTCGCCGGGAACTATTCGCCGGCGAACTATTCGCGACATCACTAACTATAGCATAAGTATAACAAGAGCTGGTGATAACAGAGAGCTGGGAGAAGATGGTGATAAGGTGTATTCCGCAGTTCAATGGCACTTAACCAATAGGTCTTTGTAAACATAAGGGTCAACCACAATCTTGCACTTGTTATTAGCAGTTAACGATTGCTGTGCTTTGGCTGATATTGGGGTTTATCACAATCATTTAGAAAACTTATCAAATAATTCTCAACAGAAAAACACCATTAAAGTTTATGGGTGATTTTTGTAAATAAATAATTTGATATATTTTTAAAATCTCAGCTCTTTATAAGCCGTTAACATCCACAATTAAGAAACAATAGATTGTGATCAACCACATAATAAAAAAATAAGTAACTGATTTTCTGACTCAACTGTTTATCTGAGTAGTGCCTAATACAATGAGCCACTGACTTGATTTGCAGATAAACGGCTAGATTACAAGTGGAGCAATAAATATTGCTTGCGCACAAGCGATATTAGCGCTCCACTTTTTAATACCAGCACACGATAATGTGCGCTGGTTATGCAAGGAAATCACAATGCGAATGCAAGATCTCGTTCACATTTCTAGGAAGCTTTGCGCTCACGAGCTTGCGCTTTTCATAGGCTCAGAGATGGCATCAGAACCTCGCAGAGCAAAGGAATTAAGTAGCGCAGAATCGGATCTCTGGTTAATTTTCTTAGCACTAATTGCTACCACGAGCTTGTGGTAACAAGTGGCTGGTTAATAATCTCACTCCCGCAAATGGCAAATTTGTCTGTTTGCTGGAGCACGATAATTTATTGCTCCACTTTTAATCCAGCCCAAATTGTACTAAAGTCAACTGTTCAATATGGTGCTCGGACAAAATGCTGACGGACAAAATGCCAACGGACATTTGTCCATCAGACATATGTCCGAGAGACTGTGTTCCGATGTAGGCCGAGGGCAGATACGCTCTAAAGTGTTCTGTTCTAATAAGAGCCTTGGGCGCCGCAACCGCCTCTGGGAACCTAGTCATGGTTCCCATCTCCCAGTGACGTGCTTTTAACTATCTGTCTATCTATCTGTTTATTTTTCTATATTTATCTATATATCTTTTGATCTATATCTATCCTTATCTATTTATCTATCTCGTGCCCAGACTGTTATCCAACGGCCATTTGTCTGTCGGAATATTATCCGTCACACAAATGTCAGTCGGACAAATGTCCGTCAGATAACAGTATGGCCACGGTTCAATATATAGTTTGTCCTGCAGTGTCATCTCTACAAATTACACCAGGGGGCGCTCCTAGGAGGCTCACCAGTGACTTGTTGGCTGTGCCATGGGGGGCATGAGCGCCGCTGGCACAGTAGTGGAGGAAAATCAGTAATTACTACCCCTGGGGTGCACATGGGGTTGAGGCATTTTTCTTTGTGGCGGGGAGGGGTTTATTCTCCCTGGCAATGCCACTACTGCCCTGTAATATTATACAAATTTTAATAGCTAAGTTGTAGCACATTATTTTCTTCTCTTCTGTTAGTAAAATCTTTTTTTTTTTTTTTTTTATGAAACCCCCACAAAACGTTAATAAACACAAAAGTAGCAAGATTAGTGATTATTAATAAAGTATCAATTAAAGTGACAGTAAATCCTATCACTTCAAAAATGCTAGGATTGACCTGCACTAAAAATAAAGGTGAGCTTCATTCAACTGTGCAGAAGGTACCGTTATTTTGCCATGGCTTCCTTGTTAACATAAGGGGCTCCGGCCCCCCATGGCAAAAGTCTTGTGCTGTATGTAAGCGTGGCTATTGGCTAAGATGTAGAAACCTCACCTTATTGAATGAAAAAGACTTCCTGTGGGTATCCCGGAGCCGCTTAGGTTAGCAGTGAAGCCATGAAAATGCAATTGCGCCTACTCTAAGCAATAGATTTTTTTCAAACAAATTTCAAAATGTCCTTTACTTTGCTAGTCCCCCTGTATCATGTGACAGCCAATCACAGTCTCATGCATGTATACACAGTGAACTCTTGCACATGCTCAGTAGCAGCTGGTGCCTCAGGAAGTGTGCATATTAAAAGATTATGCACAATTTTACAATGGAAGTAAATAAGAAAGTCTCTCAAAATGGCATGCTCTATCTGAATCATGAAGGTTTCATTTTTACTTTAAAGGGACATGAAACCTATTTTTTTTAATTTCATGATTCAGATTTAAAAAGTTCTAATTTACTTCTATTATCAATTTTCTTTGTTTTCTTAGTATTGTTTGTTGAAAAGCAGGGATGCAAGCTTATGAGCCAGCCCATTTCTGGAGCACTATATGGCAGCAGTTTTGCAAGATTGTTATCTATTTGCAAGAGCACTAGAGGGCAGCACTATTTCCTGTCATGTAGTACTAATGTTATACATTAGCAAGAGCACTAGATGGCAGCACTATTTCCTGTCATGTAGTACTAATGTTATACATTAGCAGGAGCACTAGATGGTAGCACTATTTCCTGTCATGTACTACTAATGTTATACAGTAGCAAGAGCACTAGATGGCAGCACTATTGCCTGTCATGTAGTACTAATGTTATACAGTAGCAAGAGCACTAGATGGCAGCACTATTTCCTGTCATGTAGTACTAATGTTATACATTAGCAAGAGCACTAGATGGCAGCACTATTTCCTGTCATGTAGTACTAATGTTATACATTAGCAGGAGCACTAGATGGTAGCACTATTTCCTGTCATGTACTACTAATGTTATACAGTAGCAAGAGCACTAGATGGCAGCACTATTGCCTGTCATGTAGTACTAATGTTATACAGTAGCAAGAGCACTAGATGGCAGCACTATTTCCTGTCATGTAGTACTAATGTTATACAGTAGCAAGAGCACTAGATGGCAGCACTATTTCCTGTCATGTAGTACTAATGTTATACAGTAGCAAGAGCACTAGATGGCAGCACTATTTCCTGTCATGTAGTACTAATGTTATACATTAGCAAGAGCACTAGATGGCAGCACTATTTCCTGTCATATAGTACTAATGTTATACATTAGCAAGAACACTAGATGACAGCACTATTTCCTGTCATCTAGTACTAATGTTATTCATTAGCAAGAGCACTAGAGGGCAGCACTATTTCCTGTCATATAGTACTAAT
Organism: Bombina bombina; assembly: GCF_027579735.1. Lineage (NCBI taxonomy): Eukaryota > Metazoa > Chordata > Amphibia > Anura > Bombinatoridae > Bombina > Bombina bombina. Next base: position 1,399,455,480 of record NC_069500.1, read on the forward strand.
GTTATACATTAGCAAGAGCACTAGAGGGCAGCACTATTTCCTGTCATGTAGTACTAATGTTATACATTAGCAAGAGCACTAGATGGCAGCACTATTTCCTGTCATATAGTACTAATGTTATACATTAGCAAGAACACTAGATGACAGCACTATTTCCTGTCATCTAGTACTAATGTTATTCATTAGCAAGAGCACTAGAGGGCAGCACTATTTCCTGTCATATAGTACTAATGTTATACATTAGCAAGAGCACTAGAGGGCAGCACTATTTCCTGTCATGTAGTACTAATGTTATACATTAGCAAGAGCACTAGATGGCAGCACTATTTCCTGTCATATAGTACTAATATTATACATTATCAATGAACACTAGATGGCAGCACTATTTCCTGTCATGTAGTACTAATGTTATACATTACCAAGAGCACTAGATGGCAGCACTATTTCCTGTCATGTAGTACTAATGTTATACATTAGCAAGAGCACTAGATGGCAGCACTATTTCCTGTCATGTAGTACTAATGTTATACATTAGTAAGAGCACTAGATGGCAGCACTATTTCCTGTCATGTAGTACTAATGTTATACATTAGTAAGAGCACTAGATGGCAGCACTATTTCCTGTCATGTGGTACTAATGTTATACATTAGCAAGAGCACTAGATGGCAGCACTATTTCCTGTCATGTAGTACTAATGTTATACATTAGCAAGAGCACTAGATGGCAGCACTATTTTCTGTCATGTAGTACTAATGTTATACATTAGCAAGAGCACTAGATAGCAGCACTATTTCCTGTCATGTAGTACTGATGTTATACATTAGCAAGAGCACTAGATGGCAGCACTATTTCCTGTCATGTAGTACTAATGTTATACATTAGCAAGAGCACTAGATGGCAGCACTATTTCCTGTCATGTAGTACTAATGTTATACATTAGCAAGAGCACTAGATGGCAGCACTATTTCCTGTCATGTAGTACTAATGTTATACATTAGCAAGAGCACTAGAGGGCAGCACTATTTCCTGTCATGTAGTACTAATGTTATATATTAGCAGGAGCACTAGAGGGCAGCACTATTTCCTGTCATGTAGTACTAATGTTATACATTAACAAGAGCACTAGAGGGCAGCACTATTTCCTGTCATGTAGTACTAATGTTATACATTAGTAAGAGCACTAGAGGGCAGCACTATTTCCTGTCATGTAGTACTAATGTTATACATTAGCAAGAGCACTAGATGGCAGCGCTATTTCCTGTCATATAGTACTAATGTTATACATAAGCAAGAGCACTAGATGGCAGCGCTATTTCCTGTCATATAGTACTAATGTTATACATTAGCAAGAGCACTAGATGGCAGCACTATTTCCTGTCATGAAGTACTAATGTTATACATTAGCAATAGCACTAGATGTCAGCACTATTTCCTGTCATGTAGTACTAATGTTATACATTAGCAAGAGCACTAGATGGCAGCACTATTTCCTGTCATGTAGTACTGATGTTATACATTAGCAGGAGCACTAGATGGCAGCACTATTTCCTTTCATGTAGTACTAATGTTATACATTAGCAAGAGCACTAGATGGCAGCACTATTTCCTGTCATATAGTACTAATGTTATACATTAGCAGGAGCACTAGGTGGCAGCACTATTTCCTGTCATGTAGTACTAATGTTATACATTAGCAAGAGCACTAGATGGCAGCACTATTTCCTGTCATGTAGTACTAATGTTATACATTAGCAAGAGCACTAAATGGCAGCACTATTTCCTGTCATGTAGTACTAATGTTATACATTAGCAAGAGCACTAGATGGCAGCACTATTTCCTGTCATGTAGTACTAATGTTATACATTAGCAAGAGCACTAGAGGGCAGCACTATTTCCTGTCATGTAGTACTAATGTTATACATTACCAAGAGCACTAGATGGCAGCACTATTTCCTGTCATGTAGTACTAATGTTATACATTAGCAAGAGCACTAGATGGCAGCACTATTTCCTGTCATGTAGTACTAATGTTATACATTAACAAGAGCACTAGAGGGAAGCACTATTTCCTGTCATGTAGTACTAATGTTATACATTAGCAAGAGCATTAGATGGCAGCACTATTTCCTGTCATGTAGTACTAATGTTATACATTAGCAAGAGCATTAGATGGCAGCACTATTTCCTGTCATGTAGTACTAATGTTATACATTAGCAAGAGCACTAGATGGCAGCACTATTTCCTGTCATGTAGTACTAATGTTATACATTAGCAAGAGCACTAGATGGCAGCACTATTTCCTGTCATGTAGTACTAATGTTATACATTAGCAGGAGCACTAGAGGGCAGCACTATTTCCTGTCATGTAGTACTAATGTTATACATTAGCAAGAGCACTAGAGGGCAGCACTATTTCCTGTCATATAGTACTAATGTTATACATTAGCAAGAGCACTAGATGGCAGCACTATTTCCTGTTATGTAGTACTAATGTTATACATAAGCAAGAGCACTAGATGGCAGTGCTATTTCCTGTCATGTAGTACTAATGTTATACATTAGCAAGAGCACTAGATGGCAGCACTATTTCCTGTCATGTAGTACTAATGTTATACATTAGCAGGAACACTAGATGGCAGCACTATTTCCTGTCATGTAGTACTAATGTTATACATTAGCAAGAGCACTAGATGGCAGCACTATTTCCTGTCATGTAGTACTAATGTTATACATTAGCAAGAGCAGTAGAGGGCAGCACTATTTCCTGTCATGTAGTACTAATGTTATACATTAGCAAGAGCACTGGATGGCAGCACTATTTCCTGTCATGTATTACTAATGTTATACATTAGCAAGAGCACTGGATGGCAGCACTATTTCCTGTCATGTAGTACTTATGTTATACATTAGCAAGAGCACTAGATGGCAGCACTATTTCCTGTCATGTAGTACTAATGTTATACATTAGCAAGAGCACTAGATGGCAGCACTATTTCCTGTCATGTAGTACTAATGTTATACATTAGCAAGAGCACTAGATGGCAGCACTATTTCCTGTCATGTAGTACTAATGTTATACATTAGCAAGAGCACTAGATGGCAGCACTATTTCCTGTCATGTAGTACTAATGTTATACATTAACAAGAGCACTAGAGGGCAGCACTGTTTCCTGTCATGTAGTACTAATGTTATACATTAGCAGGAGCACTAGAGGGCAGCACTATTTCCTGTCATGTAGTACTAATGTTATACATTAGCAAGAGCACTAGATGGCAGCACTATTTCCTGTCATGTAGTACTAATGTTATACATTAGCAAGAGCACTAGATGGCAGCACTATTTCCTGTCATGTAGTACTAATGTTATACATTAACAAGAGCACTAGAGGGCAGCACTGTTTCCTGTCATGTAGTACTAATGTTATACATTAGCAAGAGCACTAGATGGCAGCACTATTTCCTGTCATGTAGTACTAATGTTATACATTAGCAAGAGCACTAGATGGCAGCACTATTTCCTGTCATGTAGTACTAATGTTATACATTAACAAGAGCACTAGAGGGCAGCACTGTTTCCTGTCATGTAGTACTAATGTTATACATTAGCAGGAGCACTAGAGGGCAGCACTATTTCCTGTCATGTAGTACTAATGTTATACATTAGCAGGAGCACTAGATGGCAGCACTATTTCCTGTCATGTAGTACTAATGTTATACATTAACAAGAGCACTAGAGGGCAGCACTGTTTCCTGTCATGTAGTACTAATGTTATACATTAGCAGGAGCACTAGAGGGCAGCACTATTTCCTGCCATGCAGTCCACAAGGTTTCTCTTCAGCACAGAATATCAGGGGAATGAAGCAAATTTGATAAAGGATGTAAATTGGAAACTTTAAAAAAATGGTTTGTTCTGTCTGAATCACAAAAGAAAAATTTGGGGTTTCATATCCCTTTAAAGGGCCACTAAACTCAAAATCTTTCTTTCATGATTCAGATAGAACATACAAATTTAAACAACATTACAATTTACTTCTATTATTTATTTTGCTTCATTTTTTAGATATCCTTATTTGAAGAAAAAGCAATTCAAATGGGTGAGCCAATCACATGAGGCTTATATGTGCAGCAACCAATCAGCAGCTACTGAGCATATCTAGATATTCTTTTCAGCAAAGAATATCAAGAGAATAAAACAAATTAGATAATAGAAGTAAATTAGAAAGATGTTTAAAAATGCATTCTCTTTCTAAATCATGAAAGAAAAAATGTGGGTTTCATGTCCCTTTAAGCATAGCAAGTAAAAAGAATAAAGATTGCTGATTGTAAAAAGCATCCACATTGAAAGAGCTGTTAGCATGCAGATAATTCACCAAAGTAAGATTATGATCAATCCCATAGTTCTGTGCAAGCGACAGTCTAATAATACATTGCTCTAGCACAAACAAGCATTTTATCATTGTCTTTATTGTCCCTTTATCATCTGCCTTGTTAAAGGTGTTTGCGGACTGGAGTGAGAAACGGGAATCTGATAAAACGTACGTACCAAATGGCTGGGTGACTCTGTAACCAATGTACCATCCTCTGTATAATGAGACGCAGTAAAATTGGTTGTAAGAAGGTCACTAAAATAAAATAATAATAATAATTGTAAATCTGTAACTGTATTATATTAGTATGTATCTTATTTACTGTAATAAACTTCTAGACATTCACTATATGAACAACCAACACTCGCACTGAAGATGGGGCATAAGAGTATTCGTCAGATAGAGAGTCATATAAAGTCCTATGTAAATGTATTTAAAGGGACAAAAAACGCTAAATACATTTCATGCATCTTCCTCTAATTCTCAGTGCTGCCATTTTGGAATCTAGGTTACACCGCAGGTATCTAAAAGAGAGTTACTGTACATGTGCAAACTCATCAGCACTGGGATACAGTGACAGCTAAATAACAACATGGCAGCACCCATGACTAGATGAAGGCGGGGCAAAAAAATGCCCCCCCCCCCCAAAGTTACATTAGTAGAAAGAAATAGTAATATACATGCTGCTCTTCCTAATGATTTTGATGATAGATAAATATGCACTAATAAAAGGCTCCCCTGCATTAGGATTGTAAATATTCTGCATACGCCTATGTATAAACTGGATGCTAGGGCCCCCTACAGCCCTAAAGCCTTGGTGCCACTGCACCTGTTGCACCAATGGTAGTTCCACCCCTGCATCAGTTAATCAACCTATTTCTTCATATACAGAGGATCTCATGACCCTTGCAGCTGTTATCTCCATGCAGACGATGGTCACTGGATATCTTCTGTATTGTTGCAGAGAGATTTAAAGAGATAGTCTATTACATCAACATTTTTATTGTTTAAAAAGATAGATACTCCCTTTATTACCCATTCTTCAGTTTTGCATAAGCAGCTAATACACTTTTTACCTCTAGGATTACCTTGTATCTAAGCATCTGCAGACTGCCCCCTTATCTCAGTTCTTTTGACAGACTTGCAATCAGTGTCCACTCCTAAGTAACTCCACAGGGGTGAGTACAATGTTATCTATATGGCACACAGGAACTAATGCCCTCTAGCTGTATTTGGACAGCGACACCATTTACATAGTTTTGATTCTATGCCCCACCACAATGGATTTTAAATGAAGCCATTAAAGGGCAATTATAGTAAAAAAATGACATGCTCTATTAGATTAGAACATGTAATTTTTTACTATAATTGCCCTGTAATTGCTTCATTTTAAGACTTGTGACCCAGCAGCACTGTGTTTTTAACCCCTGCAAACATATAGTAACACCTCTTGGGACTGGTAGAGCACTCAACCAAAATGCCGCTGATCCAATCATCAGAGCTAGCTCCCCATCTGAGTTGTGCAGCTAGCGTTGCTGATTAGATCAGTGGCATTATCTGCTCCAGGGGGTCGATCCGATAAAAATCGTCGCCCGCAAAAGCCGGCGACGAAAATTTTTACGCTGGTTTGGTATCACATATACGGCGTATTGGTATCCAATATGCAGCGTAAGGACTTACGTGGCGAAAATGGAGAAATCGTACTCCATTTTCATCTCGCCACAAAAAGCAGCCGTAAGAAGCCTTACGCTGACTATTGGAGCCCCGTAACTCCCTAAACTAACTAGAAAATAAACCTAACACCTAACGCATGCTCAATGTCTATCTACCTGTCACCCGCGATCTGCTAAATAAAACCTAACACCTAACACATGCGCAATGTCTATCTACCTGTCAACCGCGATCCCCCCCCCCGCCGAAATCCCTAATAAAGTTATTAACCCCTAAACCGCCGCTCCCGGACCCCGCCGCCATCTACATAAACTAACCCCCTACTCTGAGCCCCTAAAACCGCCGCCATCTACCTTATCTATCGCCTAATGTGAACCCCTAAAACCGCCGCCACCTACCTTATCTATCCCCTAATGTGAACCCCTTACACCGCTGTCATCTACCTTATCTATCCCCTAATCTGACCCCTTACACCGCCACCACCTATATAAAAATTATTAACCCCTAATCTAATCCCCCTATACCGCCGCCAGCTATATTAATATTATTAACCCCTAATGTAAGCCCCTTACACCGCCGCCATCTCTATTAAAATTATTAACCCCTAATTTAATCTACCTACCCCGCCGCCAGCTATATTATCTATATTAACCCTAAGTATATTATAGTTAATATAGTTATTACATTATATATATTAACTATATTAACCCTAATTATATTAGGGTTAATATAGTTAATATAGTTACTATAGTATTTATATTAACTATATTAACTCTATCTAACCCTAACACCACTAACTAAATTTATATTAAATTAATCTAATTCATATTATAAACTAAAATATTCCTATTTAAATCTAAATACTTACCTATAAAATAAACCCTAAGGTAGCTACAATATAATTAATAATTACATTGTAGCTATGTTAGGGTTAATATTTATTTTACAGGTAAATTGTTAATTATTTTAACTAGGTATAATAGCTATTAAATAGTTATTAACTATTTAATATCTACCTAGTTAAAATAATTACCCAATAACCTGTAAAAAAAATCCTAACCTAAGTTACAAATACACCTACACTATCAATAAATTAAATAAACTACAAATATCTATCTAAAAATACAATTAAATAAACTAAACTAAATTACAAAAAAAAACACACTAAATTACAAAAAATAAAAAAAAGATTACAAGATTTTTAAGCTAATTACACCTATTCTAAGCCCCCTAATAAAATAATAAAGCCCCCCAAAATAAAAAAAATTCCCTGCCCTATTCTAAATTAAAAAAAGTTCAAAGCTCTTTACCTTACTAGCCCTTAAAAGGGCCTTTTGTGGGGCATGCCCCAAAGAATTCAGCTCTTTTGCATTTAAAAACATATACAATACCCCCCCCCCATTACAACCCACCACCCACATACCCCTATTCTAAACCCACCCAAACCCCCCTTAAAAAAGCCTAACACTACCCCCCTGAATCAGCCAATCGGATTGAACTTGAATCTGATTGGCTGATTCAATCAGCCAATCAGATTTTTCTAACTTAATTCCGATTGGCTGATAGAATCCTATCAGCCAATCGGAATTCGGCGGACGCCATCTTGGATGACGTCATTTAAAGGTACCTCATTCGTCGTTCAGTCGTCGGCCGGGATGGATGATCCGCGGCGGCGGAGCGAAAAAAGATGATTGAAGATGCCGCTTCATGGAAGATGCTGCCGGAAGGAAGAAGACTTTGCTGCCGCTTGGAGGAAGACGTCGCCGGGAGGAAGAATTCTTCTTTGCCGCTTGGAGGAAGACATCGCCAGAGGAAGAATTCTTCTTTGCCGCTTGGAGGAAGACATCGCCGGAGGAAGAATTCTTCTTTGCCGCTTGGAGCAAGACATCGCCCGGATCGGATGAGGAGTTCGGCCCGGTGTGGTGAAGACAAGGTAGGGAGATCTTCAGGGGGGTAGTGTTAGGCTTTTTTAAGGGGGGTTTGGGTGGGTTTAGAATAGGGGTATGTGGGTGGTGGGTTGTAATGGGGGGGGGTATTGTATATGTTTTTAAATGCAAATGAGCTGAATTCTTTGGGGCATGCCCCACAAAAGGCCCTTTTAAGGGCTGGTAAGGTAAAGAGCTTTGAACTTTTTTTAATTTAGAATAGGGCAGGGAATTTTTTTTATTTTGGGGGGCTTTAGTATTTTATTAGGGGGCTTAGAATAGGTGTAATTAGCTTAAAAATCTTGTAATTTTTTTTATTTTTTGTAATTAGTGTTTGCTTTTTTTTTGTAATTTAGTTTAGTTTATTTAATTGTATTTTTAGATAGATATTTGTAGTTTATTTAATTTATTGATAGTGTAGGTGTATTTGTAACTTAGGTTAGGATTTATTTTACAGGTAATTGGGTAATTATTTTAACTAGGTAGATATTAAATAGTTAATAACTATTTAATAGCTATTATACCTAGTTAAAATAATTAACAATTTACCTGTAAAATAAATATTAACCCTAACATAGCTACAATGTAATTATTAATTATATTGTAGCTATCTTAGGGTTTATTTTATAGGTAAGTATTTAGATTTAAATAGGAATATTTTAGTTTATAATATGAATTAGATTAATTTAATATAAATTTAGTTAGGGGTGTTAGGGTTAGATAGAGTTAATATAGTTAATATAAATACTATAGTAACTATATTAACTATATTAACCCTAATATAATTAGGGTTAATATAGTTAATATATATAATGTAATAACTATATTAACTATAATATACTTAGGGTTAATATAGATAATATAGCTGGCGGCGGGGTAGGTAGATTAAATTAGGGGTTAATAATTTTAATAGAGATGGCGGCGGTGTAAGGGGCTTACATTAGGAGTTAATAATTTTAATAGAGATGGCGGCGGTGTAAGGGGCTTACATTAGGGGTTAATAATTTTAATAGAGATAGCGGCGGTGTAAGGGGCTTACATTAGGGGTTAATAATTTTAATAGAGATGGCGGCGGTGTAAGGGGCTTACATTAGGGGTTAATAATTTTAATAGAGATGGCGGCGGTGTTAGGGGCTCACTTTAGGGGGTTATAGATTTAATATAGCTGGCGGCGGGGTACGGGAGCGGGGGTTTAGGGGTTAATAACTTTATTAGGTTGCGGCGAGGTACGGGAGCAGCGGTTTAGGGGTTAATAACTTTTTTTATTGTTAGGCTAGTGAGGGGGGATAGAGGGTTAGACGTGTCGGGCTATGTTTAGGAGGCGTGTTAGACAGTGCGGGTGATTTAGACTTTAGTCAGGTTTTATAGGCGTCGGCAGTTTCTAACGTGGCGCAAGTCACTGGCAACTCCAAAAATCTGTACTTACGCAGATTTCTGGACATCGCTGTTTTGTGAGACTTGCGCCACTTTAGCAAGTGACGGCGCCGCATATTGGATAGCTCGAGTTGCGAGCTGAAACTGCGGGCGACGCGGGTTCCCTCGCTTGCGCCGCAGACTGCGATCTATATCGGATCGCGCCCCAGGCCAGCAGTGCTCTATAAGTTCAGAGCTGTATTTCTGCTGTGTGCAAGGGTGTAAATACCTTTCTATTTAAAGTATCTACAGGTGTTACATTTTACACCAAGCTTTACAAAGAAACTGTTTTACTGTTTATAAAGGTATTGTTTATTCTGGTATGCTGCCTGTGTAGTACAGACATGTCTTTGCAATGAGTAAGCAAGCTTTACTTCTATAAACACAATAATTCATGTAATGAGTCTAATTGTGCTGATCAGATAGACAAAATTAAAGGGAATTGAGTATCTTCAATGCATGTGACTCACTGCTTTGTACATCTCATGTATACTACTATATGTTTTGTAATATTTTAAAGCCCAGTGACAACCAGAGCAATCAATCACATTTCTACGTGTAAAAACATTAAGGGCTAGATTACAAGTGGAGTGCAAAATATTGCTTTTGCAAAAGCGAAATTTGCGCTCCACTAAGCAATACCAGCACACGTAAATGTGCACTGGTATTACAAGTTAGCTGCAATGCGAACGTGACCAATCGGAGCCTCGTTCTCATGATGATAGACACAGCATGAGAAATAGCGCAGCAAAGGGGGTAAGTCGTGCAGTGATGGCAGCAAATTGTAAATATTTATGTATATACACACATTAACACATAAATATATTTGTATATACACATAGTAACACATAAATATATATATATACACATAGTAACACATAAATATATATGTATATACACATAGTAACACATAAATATATATGTATATACACATAGTAACACATAAATATATATGTATATACACATAGTAACACATAAATATATATGTATATACACATAATAACACATAAATATATATGTATATACACATAGTAACACATAAATATATATGTATATACACATACTAACACATAAATATATATGTATATACACATATTAACACATAAATATATATGTATATACACACACATTAACACATAAATATATATGTATATACACATAGTAACACATTAATATATATGTATATACACATAGTAACACACAAATATATATGTATATACACATAGTAACACATAAATATATCTGTATATACACACATTAACACATAAATATATATGTATATACACATAATAACACATAAATATATATGTATATACACATAGTAACACACAAATATATATGTATATACACATAGTAACACATAAATATATCTGTATATACACACATTAACACATAAATATATATGTATATACACACATTAACACATAAATATATATGTATATACACACATTAACACACAAATATATATGTATATACACATAGTAACACATAAATATATATGTATATACACATAGTAACACATAAATATATATGTATATACACACAGTAACACATAAATATATATATGTATATACACATAGTAACACATAAATATATCTGTATATACACATAATAACACATAAATATATATGTATATACACATATTAACACATAAATATATATGTATATACACATATTAACACATAAATATATATGTATATACACATAGTAACACATAAATATATATGTATATACACATAGTAACACATAAATATATATGTATATACACACATAACACATAAATATATATGTATATACACATAGTAACACATAAATATATATGTATATACACACATTAACACATAAATATATATGTATATACACATAGTAACACATAAATATATATGTATATACACACATTAACACACAAATATATATGTATATACACATATTAACACATAAATATATCTGTACATACACATATTAACACATAAATATATCTGTACATACACATATTAACACATAAATATATATGTATATACACACATAACACATAAATATATATGTATATACACATAGTAACACATAAATATATATGTATATACACACATTAACACACAAATATATATGTATATACACATATTAACACATAAATATATCTGTACATACACATATTAACACATAAATATATCTGTACATACACATATTAACACATAAATATATATGTATATACACATAGTAACACATAAATATATATGTATATACACATACTAACACATAAATATATATGTATATACACATAGTAACACATAAATATATATGTATATACACATACTAACACATAAATATATATGTATATACACATACTAACACATAAATATATATGTATATACACATAGTAACACATAAATATATATGTATATACACATACTAACACATAAATATATATGTATATACACATACTAACACATAAATATATATGTATATACACATAGTAACACATAAATATATATGTATATACACATACTAACACATAAATATATATGTATATACACATAGTAACACATAAATATATATATGTATATACACATATTAACACATAAATATATCTGTATATACACATAGTAACACATAAATATATATGTATATACACATAGTAACACATAAATATATATGTATATACACATAGTAACACATAAATATATATGTATATACACATACTAACACATAAATATATATGTATATACACATATTAACACATAAATATATCTGTATATACACATAGTAACACATAAATATATATGTATATACACACATTAACACATAAATATATATGTATATACACATAGTAACACATAAATATATATGTATATACACATAGTAACACATAAATATATATGTATATACACACATTAACACATAAATATATATGTATATACACATAGTAACACATAAATATATATGTATATACACATAGTAACACATAAATATATCTGTATATACACATAGTAACACATAAATATATATGTATATACACATAGTAACACATAAATATATATGTATATACACATATTAACACATAAATATATATATGTATATACACACATTAACACATAAATATATCTGTATATACACATAGTAACACATAAATATATATGTATATACACATAGTAACACATAAATATATATGTATATACACATAGTAACACATAAATATATATGTATATACACATAGTAACACATAAATATATATGTATATACACACATTAACACATAAATATATATGTATATACACATAGTAACACATAAATATATATGTATATACACACATTAACACATAAATATATATGTTTATACACATACTAACACATAAATATATATGTATATACACACATTAACACATAAATATATATGTTTATACACATACTAACACATAAATATATATGTATATACACACATTAACACATAAATATATATGTTTATACACATACTAACACATAAATATATATGTATATACACACATTAACACATAAATATATATGTATATACACACATTAACACATAAATATATATGTATATACACACATTAACACATAAATATATATGTATATACACACATTAACACATAAATATATATGTATATACACACATTAACACATAAATATATATGTATATACACACATTAACACATAAATATATATGTATATACACACATTAACACAATATACACACATTAACACATAAATATATATGTATATACACACATTAACACATAAATATATATGTATATACACACATTAACACATAAATATATATGTATATACACACATTAACACATAAATATATATGTATATACACACATTAACACATAAATATATATGTATATACACATATTAACACATAAATATATATGTATATACACATAGTAACATAAATATATCTGTATATACACATAGTAACACATAAATATATATGTATATACACATAGTAACATAAATATATCTGTATATACACATAATAACACATAAATATATATGTATATACACATAGTAACACATAAATATATATGTATATACACATAGTAACACATAAATATATATGTATATATGCATAATAACACATAAATATATATGTATATACACATAGTAACATAAATATATCTGTATATACACATAATAACACATAAATATATATGTATATAAGCATATTAACACATAAATATATATGTATATACACATAGTAACACATAAATATATATCTATATACACACATTAACACATAAATATATATGTATATAAGCATATTAACACATAAATATATATGTATATACACATAGTAACACATAAATATATATCTATATACACACATTAACACATAAATATATATGTATATACACATGTTAACACATAAATATATATGTATATACACATAGTAACACATAAATATATATCTATATACACACATTAACACATAAATATATATGTATATACACATATTAACACATAAATATATATGTATATACACACATTAACACATAAATATATATGTATATACACACATTAACACATAAATATATATGTATATACACACATTAACACATAAATATATATGTATATACACACATTAACACATAAATATATATGTATATACACACATTAACACATAAATATATATGTATATACACACATTAACACATAAATATATATGTATATACACACATTAACACATAAATATATATGTATATACACACATTAACACATAAATATATATGTATATACACACATTAACACATAAATATATATGTATATACACACATTAACACATAAATATATATGTATATACACACATTAACACATAAATATATATGTATATACACACATTAACACATAAATATATATGTATATACACACATTAACACATAAATATATATGTATATACACACATTAACACATAAATATATATGTATATACACACATTAACACATAAATATATATGTATATACACACATTAACACATAAATATATATGTATATACACACATTAACACATAAATATATATGTATATACACACATTAACACATAAATATATATGTATATACACACATTAACACATAAATATATATGTATATACACACATTAACACATAAATATATCTGTACATACATACATTAACACATAAATATATATGTATATACACACATTAACACATAAATATATATGTATATAAGCATATTAACACATAAATATATATGTATATACACATATTAACACATAAATATATATGTATATACACATAGTAACACATAAATATATATGTATATACACATAGTAACACATAAATATATATGTATATACACACATTAACACATAAATATATATGTATATACACATATTTATATACACATATTAACACATAAATATAGATGTATATACACATATTAACACATAAATATATATGTATATACACATATAAACACATAAATATATATGTATATACACACATTAACACATAAATATATATGTATATACACATATTAACACATAAATATATATGTATATACACATATTAACACATAAATATATATGTATATACACATAGTAACACATAAATATATATGTATATACACATAATAACACATAAATATATATGTATATACACATAGTAACACATAAATATATATGTATATACACATAGTAACACATAAATATATCTGTATATACACATAATAACACATAAATATATATG